>NW_026778200.1:1800000-2100000 GCF_025265405.1 Mesoplodon densirostris | reverse complement strand
TTCCAAAAACCAACTTTGGAATAGACAAGACCTACACCTTCCTCAGTGAAAGAGACTCAAAACCCCATATTTCCCGCAGAGGAATATATCTGACTAGTAAGAATCTTAAAACCTATGTATTGATATGACTCCATAAGGGAATCAAGTGTGTCTAGAGTGGCATAAACATGGCAGCGAGAATCAGCTCAAACCCACTATAAAAAGGAATTTCAAAAGCAAAACCAAAAAACAGGGAAATTCTTTACAATTCCTTCAGGGTGTCTGAGGAAACCTGGAAAGACCCTATCTACAATGACAGCTGGATGGGGCATAAGGCTGGACACTTGGGACTGAGAGGATTGGTGAGATTGGGTGAGCAAATGCAGACCCTTTCAAGCAATAATGCATGGCCCCCATTCCATGGGTCCCAACTCTCCAGGTTCAAGGGAATATTACTACAGCTAAAACATGTACAGGAAACCTAGAGAATGGACACACTGTGAATACGAAAGGTTTCTAAAACTCAACGAATAGTCCCTCTCCTGGTGCTCCAGTTTGACTTTCCAACTGCCTTACTATCAATCTCCCAACTTGGAGAGACAGGCCCTTTAACCTCCTGGTTTGCACAGGTTCCCAATTTGGCAGAGGATGGAAGGGACGAGGGAGAACCCATGAGAGAGTAGCTGTTAGGCATTTGGACGGGCACATGTCACTCTAATTTCCCGGCAGGAAGAAGAATTAACCAAAGTCTCAGCCACCCACCGGGAACCAGTATAGGACATGATCCAAAATTTTGGACTTGCGTTCAGCTCACAAAAAACGAGTTGAGAAATGGAGCTCAGGGACACAGCAATTCACAAACTGGCAGAGTGATAAAGGACAACTATCGTCCAAAAATCTGTTGAGGGAAGTCAACGAGGCGGACTTGAAAGCGAGGCAAAATAGCAGGAAACAGATTTCAAGAGGTACCTTGGAATCGCCTGTAAAGCACAGGAAGAGGGGCACAACTTGGACAATGGTGCACTTGGCCAAAAAGGGCGTATGCGTTTTCTCCTGAATATATTCAGGAGAAAACGCATACGCCCTTTTTGGCCAAGCAAGCAAGCGGGCAATGCAAATCTGCACTACAAAGAAGTATCACTTCCCACCGGTCAAAAGGGACATCCACAAAATGTGTAAAAACCAGAAAGGCAAGACAGGCCCTGGAGAACTGGGAGCCTTGTTATGCTGATGGGCGGGATGTAAATTGCCAACTGCCTCACTGGAGGAGTGCATTGTGTTCCCTAAAACAAGTAATCAACAGAGCTACAGAGCCAAGGCCACTTCCAGTCTAGGGAATATACCTTGGGAAAACTGAAAATCAATAAGAAAGAGCCACCTCCAAATTTAGGGCTGCACTGACTACAAGAACCTCAACTTGGGTACACCTTAAATATCCCAGGAAATATAAAAATGGTTCAAAACATTGTGGTACTTACGTACGATGGAATATCCCTCAGCCATGAAATCAATGTCATAAGACCAGTAGCAGCAAAGTGAGTGGATTCAGGTACGATGATTCTAAGTGAAATAAGTCACACAGAAAAAGAAACTTATCATAAGATATCACTTGTGAAGATCCTGTAAACATGGCTACACGTGAACTGAGTTAGGAAAGAGAACAGAGTCTCACATTTAGAAAACACTCTTATGCCTGCATAAAGGGGAAGGAGAGGTGGGGTGATGCATAAAACCAGAGTTTGATATAAGCACAGGGACCGTTTCAAAAACCAACTTTGGAATAGACAAGACCTACACCTTCCTCAGTGAAAGAGACTCAAAACCCCATATTTCCCACAGAGGAATATATCTGACTAGTAAGAATCTTAAAACCTATGTATTGATATGTCTCCATAAGGGAATCAAGTGTGTCTAGAGTGGCATAAACATGGCAGCGAGAATAAGCTCAAACCCACTATAAAAAGGAATTTCAACAGCAAAACCAAAAAACAGGGAAATTCTTTACAATTCCTTCAGGGTGTCTGAGGAAACCTGGAAAGACCCTATCTACAATGACAGCTGGATGTGGCATAAGGCTGGACACTTGGGACTGAGAGGATTGGTGAGATTGGGTGAGCAAATGCAGACCCTTTCAAGCAATAATGCATGGCCCCCATTCCATGGGTCCCAACTCTCCAGGTTCAAGGGAATATTACTACAGCTATAACATGTACAGGAAACCTAGAGAATGGACACACTGTGAATACGAAAGGTTTCTAAAACTCAACGAATAGTCCCTCTCCTGGTGCTCCAGTTTGACTTTCCAACTGCCTTACTATCAATCTCCCAACTTGGAGAGACAGGCCCTTTAACCTCCTGGTTTGCACAGGTTCCCAATTTGGCAGAGGATGGAAGGGACGAGGGAGAACCCATGAGAGAGTAGCTGTTAGGCATTTGGACGGGCACATGTCACTCTAATTTCCCGGCAGGAAGAAGAATTAACCAAAGTCTCAGCCACCCACCGGGAACCAGTATAGGACATGATCCAAAATTTTGGACTTGCGTTCAGCTCACAAAAAACGAGTTGAGAAATGGAGCTCAGGGGCACAGCAATTCACAAACTGGCAGAGTGATAAAGGACAACTATCGTCCAAAAATCTGTTGAGGGAAGTCAACGAGGCGGACTTGAAAGCGAGGCAAAATAGCAGGAAACAGATTTCAAGAGGTACCTTGGAATCGCCTGTAAAGCACAGGAAGAGGGGCACAACTTGGACAATGGTGCACTTGGCCAAAAAGGGCGTATGCGTTTTCTCCTGAATATATTCAGGAGAAAACGCATACGCCCTTTTTGGCCAAGCAAGCAAGCGGGCAATGCAAATCTGCACTACAAAGAAGTATCACTTCCCACCGGTCAAAAGGGACATCCACAAAATGTGTAAAAACCAGAAAGGCAAGACAGGCCCTGGAGAACTGGAAGCCTTGTTATGCTGATGGGCGGGATGTAAATTGCCAACTGCCTCACTGGAGGAGTGCATTGTGTTCCCTAAAACAAGTAAACAACAGAGCTACAGAGCCAAGGCCACTTCCAGTCTAGGGAATATACCTTGGGAAAACTGAAAATCAATAAGAAAGAGCCACCTCCAAATTTAGGGCTGCACTGACTACAAGAACCTCAACTTGGGTACACCTTAAATATCCCAGGAAATATAAAAATGGTTCAAAACATTGTGGTAGGGCTTCCCTGGTGGCGCAGTGGTTGAGAGTCCGCCTGCCGATGCAGGGGACACGGGTTCGTGCCCCGATCCTGGAAGATCCCACATGCCGCGGAGCGGCTGGGCCCGCGAGCCATGTCCGCGGAGCCTGTGTGTCCGGAGCCTGTGCTCCGCAACGGGAGAGGCCACAGCAGTGAGAGGCCCGCGTACAGCAAAAAAAAAAAAAAAAAAAAAAAAAAAAAAAAAAAAACATTGTGGTACTTACGTACGATGGAATATCCCTCAGCCATGAAATCAATGTCATAAGACCAGTAGCAGCAAAGTGTGTGGATTCAGGTACGATGATTCTAAGTGAAATAAGTCACACAGAAAAAGAAACTTATCATAAGATATCACTTATGAAGATCCTGTAAACATGGCTACACGTGAACTGAGTTAGGAAAGAGAACAGAGTCTCACATTTAGAAAACACTCTTATGCCAGCATAAAGGGGAAGGAGAGGTGGGGTGATGCATAAAACCAGAGTTTGATATAAGCACAGGGACCGTTCCAAAAACCAACTTTGGAATTGACAAGACCGACACCTTCCTTAGTGAAAGAGACTCAAAACCCCATATTTCCCACAGAGGAATATATCTGACTAGTAAGAATCTTAAAACCTATGTATGGATATGTCTCCATAAGGGAATCAAGTGTGTCTAGAGTGGCATAAACATGGCAGCGAGAATCAGCTCAAACCCACTATAAAAAGTAATTTCAAAAGCAAAACCAAAAAACAGGGAAATTCTTTACAATTCCTTCAGGGTGTCTGAGGAAACCTGGAAAGACCCTATCTACAATGACAGCTGGATGTGGCATAAGGCTGGACACTTGGGACTGAGAGGATTGGTGAGATTGGGTGAGCGAATGCAGACCCTTTCAAGCAATAATGCATGGCCCCCATTCCATGGGTCCCAACTCTCCAGGTTCAAGGGAATATTACTACAGCTATAACATGTACAGGAAACCTAGAGAATGGACACACTGTGAATACGAAAGGTTTCCAAAACTCAACGAATAGTCCCTCTCCTGGTGCTCCAGTTTGACTTTCCAACTGCCTTACTATCAATCTCCCAACTTGGAGAGACAGGCCCTTTAACCTCCTGGTTTGCACAGGTTCCCAATTTGGCAGAGGATGGAAGGGACGAGGGAGAACCCATGAGAGAGTAGCTGTTAGGCATTTGGACGGGCACATGTCACTCTAATTTCCCGGCAGGAAGAAGAATTAACCAAAGTCTCAGCCACCCACCGGGAACCAGTATAGGACATGATCCAAAATTTTGGACTTGTGTTCAGCTCACAAAAAACGAGTTGAGAAATGGAGCTCAGGGGCACAGCAATTCACAAACTGGCAGAGTGATAAAGGACAACTATCGTCCAAAAATCTGTTGAGGGAAGTCAACGAGGCGGACTTGAAAGCGAGGCAAAATAGCAGGAAACAGATTTCAAGAGGTACCTTGGAATCGCCTGTAAAGCACAGGAAGAGGGGCACAACTTGGACAATGGTGCACTTGGCCAAAAAGGGCGTATGCGTTTTCTCCTGAATATATTCAGGAGAAAACGCATACGCCCTTTTTGGCCAAGCAAGCAAGCGGGCAATGCAAATCTGCACTACAAAAAAGTATCACTTCCCACTGGTCAAAAGGGACATCCACAAAATGTGTAAAAACCAGAAAGGCAAGACAGGCCCTGGAGAACTGGAAGCCTTGTTATGCTGATGGGCTGGATGTAAATTGCCAACTGCCTCACTGGAGGAGTGTATTGTGTTCCCTAAAACAAGTAAACAACAGAGCTACAGAGCCAAGGCCACTTCCAGTCTAGGGAATATACCTTGGGAAAACTGAAAATCAATAAGAAAGAGCCACCTCCAAATTTAGGGCTGCACTGACTACAAGAACCTCAACTTGGGTACACCTTAAATATCCCAGGAAATATAAAAATGGTTCAAAACATTGTGGTAGGGCTTCCCTGGTGGCGCAGTGGTTGAGAGTCCGCCTGCCGATGCAGGGGACACGGGTTCGTGCCCCGATCCCGGAAGATCCCACATGCCGCGGAGCGGCTGGGCCCGCGAGCCATGTCCGCGGAGCCTGTGTGTCCGGAGCCTGTGCTCCGCAACGGGAGAGGCCACAGCAGTGAGAGGCCCGCGTACAGCAAAAAAAAAAAAAAAAAAAAAAAAAACATTGTGGTACTTACGTACGATGGAATATCCCTCAGCCATGAAATCAATGTCATAAGACCAGTAGCAGCAAAGTGTGTGGATTCAGGTACGATGATTCTAAGTGAAATAAGTCACACAGAAAAAGAAACTTATCATAAGATATCACTTATGAAGATCCTGTAAACATGGCTACACGTGAACTGAGTTAGGAAAGAGAACAGAGTCTCACATTTAGAAAACACTCTTATGCCAGCATAAAGGGGAAGGAGAGGTGGGGTGATGCATAAAACCAGAGTTTGATATAAGCACAGGGACCGTTCCAAAAACCAACTTTGGAATTGACAAGACCGACACCTTCCTTAGTGAAAGAGACTCAAAACCCCATATTTCCCACAGAGGAATATATCTGACTAGTAAGAATCTTAAAACCTATGTATGGATATGTCTCCATAAGGGAATCAAGTGTGTCTAGAGTGGCATAAACATGGCAGCGAGAATCAGCTCAAACCCACTATAAAAAGTAATTTCAAAAGCAAAACCAAAAAACAGGGAAATTCTTTACAATTCCTTCAGGGTGTCTGAGGAAACCTGGAAAGACCCTATCTACAATGACAGCTGGATGTGGCATAAGGCTGGACACTTGGGACTGAGAGGATTGGTGAGATTGGGTGAGCGAATGCAGACCCTTTCAAGCAATAATGCATGGCCCCCATTCCATGGGTCCCAACTCTCCAGGTTCAAGGGAATATTACTACAGCTATAACATGTACAGGAAACCTAGAGAATGGACACACTGTGAATACGAAAGGTTTCCAAAACTCAACGAATAGTCCCTCTCCTGGTGCTCCAGTTTGACTTTCCAACTGCCTTACTATCAATCTCCCAACTTGGAGAGACAGGCCCTTTAACCTCCTGGTTTGCACAGGTTCCCAATTTGGCAGAGGATGGAAGGGACGAGGGAGAACCCATGAGAGAGTAGCTGTTAGGCATTTGGACGGGCACATGTCACTCTAATTTCCCGGCAGGAAGAAGAATTAACCAAAGTCTCAGCCACCCACCGGGAACCAGTATAGGACATGATCCAAAATTTTGGACTTGTGTTCAGCTCACAAAAAACGAGTTGAGAAATGGAGCTCAGGGGCACAGCAATTCACAAACTGGCAGAGTGATAAAGGACAACTATCGTCCAAAAATCTGTTGAGGGAAGTCAACGAGGCGGACTTGAAAGCGAGGCAAAATAGCAGGAAACAGATTTCAAGAGGTACCTTGGAATCGCCTGTAAAGCACAGGAAGAGGGGCACAACTTGGACAATGGTGCACTTGGCCAAAAAGGGCGTATGCGTTTTCTCCTGAATATATTCAGGAGAAAACGCATACGCCCTTTTTGGCCAAGCAAGCAAGCGGGCAATGCAAATCTGCACTACAAAAAAGTATCACTTCCCACTGGTCAAAAGGGACATCCACAAAATGTGTAAAAACCAGAAAGGCAAGACAGGACCTGGAGAACTGGAAGCCTTGTTATGCTGATGGGCTGGATGTAAATTGCCAACTGCCTCACTGGAGGAGTGTATTGTGTTCCCTAAAACAAGTAAACAACAGAGCTACAGAGCCAAGGCCACTTCCAGTCTAGGGAATATACCTTGGGAAAACTGAAAATCAATAAGAAAGAGCCACCTCCAAATTTAGGGCTGCACTGGCTACAAGAACCTCAACTTGGGTACACCTTAAATATCCAGGAAATATAAAAATGGTTCAAAATATTGTGGTACTTACGTACGATGGAATATCCCTCAGCCATGAAATCAATGTCATAAGACCAGTAGCAGCAAAGTGAGTGGATTCAGGTACGATGATTCTAAGTGAAATAAGTCACACAGAAAAAGAAACTTATCATAAGATATCACTTATGAAGATCCTGTAAACATGGCTACACGTGAACTGAGTTAGGAAAGAGAACAGAGTCTCACATTTAGAAAACACTCTTATGCCAGCATAAAGGGGAAGGAGAGGTGGGGTGATGCATAAAACCAGAGTTTGATATAAGCACAGGGACCGTTCCAAAAACCAACTTTGGAATAGACAAGACCTACACCTTCCTCAGTGAAAGAGACTCCAAACCCCATATTTCCCACAGAGGAATATATCTGACTAGTAAGAATCTTAAAACTTATGTATTGATATGTCTCCATAAGGGAATTAAGTGTGTCTAGAGTGGCTTAAACATGGCAGCGAGAATAAGCTCAAACCCACTATAAAAAGGAATTTCAACAGCAAAACCAAAAAACAGGGAAATTCTTTACAATTCCTTCAGGGTGTCTGAGGAAACCTGGAAAGACCCTATCTACAATGACAGCTGGATGTGGCATAAGGCTGGACACTTGGGACTGAGAGGATTGGTGAGATTGGGTGAGCAAATGCAGACCCTTTCAAGCAATAATGCATGGCCCCCATTCCATGGGTCCCAACTCTCCAGGTTCAAGGGAATATTACTACAGCTATAACATGTACAGGAAACCTAGAGAATGGACACACTGTGAATACGAAAGGTTTCTAAAACTCAACGAATAGTCCCTCTCCTGGTGCTCCAGTTTGACTTTCCAACTGCCTTACTATCAATCTCCCAACTTGGAGAGACAGGCCCTTTAACCTCCTGGTTTGCACAGGTTCCCAATTTGGCAGAGGATGGAAGGGACGAGGGAGAACCCATGAGAGAGTAGCTGTTAGGCATTTGGACGGGCACATGTCACTCTAATTTCCCGGCAGGAAGAAGAATTAACCAAAGTCTCAGCCACCCACCGGGAACCAGTATAGGACATGATCCAAAATTTTGGACTTGCGTTCAGCTCACAAAAAACGAGTTGAGAAATGGAGCTCAGGGGCACAGCAATTCACAAACTGGCAGAGTGATAAAGGACAACTATCGTCCAAAAATCTGTTGAGGGAAGTCAACGAGGCGGACTTGAAAGCGAGGCAAAATAGCAGGAAACAGATTTCAAGAGGTACCTTGGAATCGCCTGTAAAGCACAGGAAGAGGGGCACAACTTGGACAATGGTGCACTTGGCCAAAAAGGGCGTATGCGTTTTCTCCTGAATATATTCAGGAGAAAACGCATACGCCCTTTTTGGCCAAGCAAGCAAGCGGGCAATGCAAATCTGCACTACAAAGAAGTATCACTTCCCACCGGTCAAAAGGGACATCCACAAAAAGTGTAAAAACCAGAAAGGCAAGACAGGCCCTGGAGAACTGGGAGCCTTGTTATGCTGATGGGCGGGATGTAAACTGCCAACTGCCTCACTGGAGGCGTGCATTGTGTTCCCTAAAACAAGTAAACAACAGAGCTACAGAGCTAAAGCCACTTCCAGTCTAGGGAATATACCTTGGGAAAACTGAAAATCAATAAGAAAGAGCCACCTCCAAATTTAGGGCTGCACTGGCTACAAGAACCTCAACTTGGGTACACCTTAAATATGCCAGGAAATATAAAAATGGTTCAAAACATTGTGGTAATTACGTACGATGGAATATCCCTCAGCCATGAAATCAATGTCATAAGACCAGTAGCAGCAAAGTGAGTGGATTCAGGTACGATGATTCTAATTGAAATAAGTCACACAGAAATAGAAACTTATCATATGATATCACTTATGAAGATCCTGTAAACATGGCTACACGTGAACTGAGTTAGGAAAGAGAACAGAGTCTCACATTTAGAAAACACTCTTATGCCTGCATAAAGGGGATGGAGAGGTGGGGTGATGCATAAAACCAGAGTTTGATATAAGCACAGGGACCGTTCCAAAAACCAACTTTGGAATAGACAAGACCTACACCTTCCTCAGTGAAAGAGACTCAAAACCCCATATTTCCCGCAGAGGAATATATCTGACTAGTAAGAATCTTAAAACCTATGTATTGATATGTCTCCATAAGGGAATCAAGTGTGTCTAGAGTGTCATAAACATGGCAGCGAGAATCAGCTCAAACCCTCTATAAAAAGGAATTTCAAAAGCAAAACCAAAAAACAGGGAAATTCTTTACAATTCCTTCAGGGTGTCTGAGGAAACCTGGAAAGACCCTATCTACAATGACAGCTGGATGTGGCATAAGGCTGGACACTTGGGACTGAGAGGATTGGTGAGATTGGGTGAGCAAATGCAGACCCTTTCAAGCAATAATGCATGGCCCCCATTCCATGGGTCCCAACTCTCCAGGTTCAAGGGAATATTACTACAGCTATAACATGTACAGGAAACCTAGAGAATGGACACACTGTGAATACGAAAGGTTTCTAAAACTCAACGAATAGTCCCTCTCCTGGTGCTCCAGTTTGACTTTCCAACTGCCTTACTATCAATCTCCCAACTTGGAGAGACAGGCCCTTTAACCTCCTGGTTTGCACAGGTTCCCAATTTGGCAGAGGATGGAAGGGACGAGGGAGAACCCATGAGAGAGTAGCTGTTAGGCATTTGGACGGGCACATGTCACTCTAATTTCCCGGCAGGAAGAAGAATTAACCAAAGTCTCAGCCACCCACCGGGAACCAGTATAGGACATGATCCAAAATTTTGGACTTGCGTTCAGCTCACAAAAAACGAGTTGAGAAATGGAGCTCAGGGGCACAGCAATTCACAAACTGGCAGAGTGATAAAGGACAACTATCGTCCAAAAATCTGTTGAGGGAAGTCAACGAGGCGGACTTGAAAGTGAGGCCAAATAGCAGGAAACAGATTTCAAGAGGTACGTTGGAATCGCCTGTAAAGCACAGGAAGAGGGGCACAACTTGGACAATGGTGCACTTGGCCAAAAAGGGCGTATGCGTTTTCTCCTGAATATATTCAGGAGAAAATGCATACGCCCTTTTTGGCCAAGCAAGCAAGCGGGCAATGCAAATCTGCACTACAAAGAAGTATCACTTCCCACCGGTCAAAAGGGACATCCACAAAATGTGTAAAAACCAGAAAGGCAAGACAGGCCCTGGAGAACTGGGAGCCTTGTTATGCTGATGGGCGGGATGTAAATAGCCAACTGCCTCACTGGAGGAGTGCATTGTGTTCCCTAAAACAAGTAAACAACAGAGCTACAGAGCCAAGGCCACTTCCAGTCTAGGGAATATACCTTGGGAAAACTGAAAATCAATAAGAAAGAGCCACCTCCAAATTTAGGGCTGCACTGACTACAAGAACCTCAACTTGGGTACACCTTAAATATCCCAGGAAATATAAAAATGGTTCAAAACATTGTGGTACTTACGTACGATGGAATATCCCTCAGCCATGAAATCAATGTCATAAGACCAGTAGCAGCAAAGTGAGTGGATTCAGGTACGATGATTCTAAGTGAAATAAGTCACACAGAAAAAGAAACTTATCATAAGATATCACTTATGAAGATCCTGTAAACATGGCTACACGTGAATTGAGTTAGGAAAGAGAACAGAGTCTCACATTTAGAAAACACTCTTATGCCTGCATAAAGGGGAAGGAGAGGTGGGGTGATGCATAAAACCAGAGTTTGATATAAGCACAGGGACCGTTTCAAAAACCAACTTTGGTATTGACAAGACCGACACCTTCCTTAGTGAAAGAGACTCAAAACCCCATATTTCCCACAGAGGAATATATCTGACTAGTAGGAATCTTAAAACCTATGTATTGATATGTCTCCATAAGGGAATCAAGTGTGTCTAGAGTGGCATAAACATGGCAGCGAGAATCAGCTCAAACCCACTATAAAAAGGAATTTCAAAAGCAAAACCAAAAAACAGGGAAATTCTTTACAATTCCTTCAGGGTGTCTGAGGAAACCTGGAAAGACCCTATCTACAATGACAGCTGGATGTGGCATAAGGCTGGACACTTGGGACTGAGAGGATTGGTGAGATTGGGTGAGCAAATGCAGACCCTTTCAAGCAATAATGCATGGCCCCCATTCCATGGGTCCCAACTCTCCAGGTTCAAGGGAATATTACTACAGCTATAACATGTACAGGAAACCTAGAGAATGGACACACTGTGAATACGAAAGGTTTCTAAAACTCAACGAATAGTCCCTCTCCTGGTGCTCCAGTTTGACTTTCCAACTGCCTTACTATCAATCTCCCAACTTGGAGAGACAGGCCCTTTAACCTCCTGGTTTGCACAGGTTCCCAATTTGGCAGAGGATGGAAGGGACGAGGGAGAACCCATGAGAGAGTAGCTGTTAGGCATTTGGACGGGCACATGTCACTCTAATTTCCCGGCAGGAAGAAGAATTAACCAAAGTCTCAGCCACCCACCGGGAACCAGTATAGGACATGATCCAAAATTTTGGACTTGTGTTCAGCTCACAAAAAACGAGTTGAGAAATGGAGATCAGGGGCACAGCAATTCACAAACTGGCAGAGTGATAAAGGACAACTATCGTCCAAAAATCTGTTGAGGGAAGTCAACGAGGCGGACTTGAAAGCGAGGCAAAATAGCAGGAAACAGATTTCAAGAGGTACGTTGGAATCGCCTGTAAAGCACAGGAAGAGGGGCACAACTTGGACAATGGTGCACTTGGCCAAAAAGGGCGTATGCGTTTTCTCCTGAATATATTCAGGAGAAAACGCATACGCCCTTTTTGGCCAAGCAAGCAAGCGGGCAATGCAAATGTGCACTACAAAGAAGTATCACTTCCCACTGGTCAAAAGGGACATCCACAAAATGTGTAAAAACCAGAAAGGCAAGACAGGCCCTGGAGAACTGGGAGCCTTGTTATGCTGATGGGCGGGATGTAAATTGCCAACTGCCTCACTGGAGGAGTGCATTGTGTTCCCTAAAACAAGTAAACAACAGAGCTACAGAGCCAAGGCCACTTCCAGTCTAGGGAATATACCTTGGGAAAACTGAAAATCAATAAGAAAGAGCCACCTCCAAATTTAGGGCTGCACTGACTACAAGAACCTCAACTTGGGTACACCTTAAATATCCCAGGAAATATAAAAATGGTTCAAAACATTGTGGTACTTACGTACGATGGAATATCCCTCAGCCATGAAATCAATGTCATAAGACCAGTAGCAGCAAAGTGAGTGGATTCAGGTACGATGATTCTAAGTGAAATAAGTCACACAGAAAAAGAAACTTATCATAAGATATCACTTATGAAGATCCTGTAAACATGGCTACACGTGAACTGAGTTAGGAAAGAGAACAGAGTCTCACATTTAGAAAACACTCTTATGCCAGCATAAAGGGGAAGGAGAGGTGGGGTGATGCATAAAACCAGAGTTTGATATAAGCACAGGGACCGTTCCAAAAACCAACTTTGGAATTGACAAGACCGACACCTTCCTTAGTGAAAGAGACTCAAAACCCCATATTTCCCACAGAGGAATATATCTGACTAGTAAGAATCTTAAAACCTATGTATTGATATGTCTCCATAAGGGAATCAAGTGTGTCTAGAGTGGCATAAACATGGCAGCGAGAATCAGCTCAAACCCACTATAAAAAGTAATTTCAAAAGCAAAACCAAAAAACAGGGAAATTCTTTACAATTCCTTCAGGGTGTCTGAGGAAACCTGGAAAGACCCTATCTACAATGACAGCTGGATGTGGCATAAGGCTGGACACTTGGGACTGAGAGGATTGGTGAGATTGGGTGAGCAAATGCAGACCCTTTCAAGCAATAATGCATGGCCCCCATTCCATGGGTCCCAACTGTCCAGGTTCAAGGGAATATTACTACAGCTATAACATGTACAGGAAACCTAGAGAATGGACACACTGTGAATACGAAAGGTTTCTAAAACTCAACGAATAGTCCCTCTCCTGGTGCTCCAGTTTGACTTTCCAACTGCCTTACTATCAATCTCCCAACTTGGAGAGACAGGCCCTTTAACCTCCTGGTTTGCACAGGTTCCCAATTTGGCAGAGGATGGAAGGGACGAGGGAGAACCCATGAGAGAGTAGCTGTTAGGCATTTGGACGGGCACATGTCACTCTAATTTCCCGGCAGGAAGAAGAATTAACCAAAGTCTCAGCCACCCACCGGGAACCAGTATAGGACATGATCCAAAATTTTGGACTTCCGTTCAGCTCACAAAAAACGAGTTGAGAAATGGAGCTCAGGGGCACAGCAATTCACAAACTGGCAGAGTGATAAAGGACAACTATCGTCCAAAAATCTGTTGAGGGAAGTCAACGAGGCGGACTTGAAAGCGAGGCAAAATAGCAGGAAACAGATTTCAAGAGGTACGTTGGAATCGCCTGTAAAGCACAGGAAGAGGGGCACAACTTGGACAATGGTGCACTTGGCCAAAAAGGGCGTATGCGTTTTCTCCTGAATATATTCAGGAGAAAACGCATACGCCCTTTTTGGCCAAGCAAGCAAGCGGGCAATGCAAATCTGCACTACAAAGAAGTATCACTTCCCACCGGTCAAAAGGGACATCAACAAAAAGTGTAAAAACCAGAAAGGCAAGACAGGCCCTGGAGAACTGGGAGCCTTGTTATGCTGATGGGCAGGATGTAAACTGCCAACTGCCTCACTGGAGGAGTGCATTGTGTTCCCTAAAACAAGTAAACAACAGAGCTACAGAGCCAAAGCCACTTCCAGTCTAGGGAATATACCTTGGGAAAACTGAAAATCAATAAGAAAGAGCCACCTCCAAATTTAGGGCTGCACTGGCTACAAGAACCTCAACTTGGGTACACCTTAAATATCCCAGGAAATATAAAAATGGTTCAAAACATTGTGGTACTTACGTACGATGGAATATCCCTCAGCCATGAAATCAATGTCATAAGACCAGTAGCAGCAAAGTGAGTGGATTCAGGTACGATGATTCTAAGTGAAATAAGTCACACAGAAAAAGAAACTTATCATAAGATATCACTTATGAAGATCCTGTAAACATGGCTACACGTGAACTGAGTTAGGAAAGAGAACAGAGTCTCACATTTAGAAAACACTCTTATGCCAGCATAAAGGGGAAGGAGAGGTGGGGTGATGCATAAAACCAGAGTTTGATATAAGCACAGGGACCGTTCCAAAAACCAACTTTGGAATTGACAAGACCGACACCTTCCTTAGTGAAAGAGACTCAAAACCCCATATTTCCCACAGAGGAATATATCTGACTAGTAGGAATCTTAAAACCTATGTATTGATATGTCTCCATAAGGGAATCAAGTGTGTCTAGAGTGGCATAAACATGGCAGCGAGAATCAGCTCAAACCCACTATAAAAAGGAATTTCAAAAGCAAAACCAAAAAACAGGGAAATTCTTTACAATTCCTTCAGGGTGTCTGAGGAAACCTGGAAAGACCCTATCTACAATGACAGCTGGATGTGGCATAAGGCTGGCCACTTGGGACTGAGAGGATTGGTGAGATTGGGTGAGCAAATGCAGACCCTTTCAAGCAATAATGCATGGCCCCCATTCCATGGGTCCCAACTCTCCAGGTTCAAGGGAATATTACTACAGCTATAACATGTACAGGAAACCTAGAGAATGGACACACTGTGAATACGAAAGGTTTCTAAAACTCAACTAATAGTCCCTCTCCTGGTGCTCCAGTTTGACTTTCCAACTGCCTTACTATCAATCTCCCAACTTGGAGAGACAGGCCCTTTAACCTCCTGGTTTGCACAGGTTCCCAATTTGGCAGAGGATGGAAGGGACGAGGGAGAACCCATGAGAGAGTAGCTGTTAGGCATTTGGACGGGCACATGTCACTCTAATTTCCCGGCAGGAAGAAGAATTAACCAAAGTCTCAGCCACCCACCGGGAACCAGTATAGGACATGATCCAAAATTTTGGACTTGTGTTCAGCTCACAAAAAACGAGTTGAGAAATGGAGATCAGGGGCACAGCAATTCACAAACTGGCAGAGTGATAAAGGACAACTATCGTCCAAAAATCTGTTGAGGGAAGTCAACGAGGCGGACTTGAAAGCGAGGCAAAATAGCAGGAAACAGATTTCAAGAGGTACGTTGGAATCGCCTGTAAAGCACAGGAAGAGGGGCACAACTTGGACAATGGTGCACTTGGCCAAAAAGGGCGTATGCGTTTTCTCCTGAATATATTCAGGAGAAAACGCATACGCCCTTTTTGGCCAAGCAAGCAAGCGGGCAATGCAAATGTGCACTACAAAGAAGTATCACTTCCCACTGGTCAAAAGGGACATCCACAAAATGTGTAAAAACCAGAAAGGCAAGACAGGCCCTGGAGAACTGGGAGCCTTGTTATGCTGATGGGCGGGATGTAAATTGCCAACTGCCTCACTGGAGGAGTGCATTGTGTTCCCTAAAACAAGTAAACAACAGAGCTACAGAGCCAAGGCCACTTCCAGTCTAGGGAATATACCTTGGGAAAACTGAAAATCAATAAGAAAGAGCCACCTCCAAATTTAGGGCTGCACTGACTACAAGAACCTCAACTTGGGTACACCTTAAATATCCCAGGAAATATAAAAATGGTTCAAAACATTGTGGTACTTACGTACGATGGAATATCCATCAGCCATGAAATCAATGTCATAAGACCAGTAGCAGCAAAGTGAGTGGATTCAGGTACGATGATTCTAAGTGAAATAAGTCACACAGAAAAAGAAACTTATCATAAGATATCACTTATGAAGATCCTGTAAACATGGCTACACGTGAACTGAGTTAGGAAAGAGAACAGAGTCTCACATTTAGAAAACACTCTTATGCCAGCATAAAGGGGAAGGAGAGGTGGGGTGATGCATAAAACCAGAGTTTGATATAAGCACAGGGACCGTTCCAAAAACCAACTTTGGAATTGACAAGACCGACACCTTCCTTAGTGAAAGAGACTCAAAACCCCATATTTCCCACAGAGGAATATATCTGACTAGTAAGAATCTTAAAACCTATGTATTGATATGTCTCCATAAGGGAATCAAGTGTGTCTAGAGTGGCATAAACATGGCAGCGAGAATCAGCTCAAACCCACTATAAAAAGTAATTTCAAAAGCAAAACCAAAAAACAGGGAAATTCTTTACAATTCCTTCAGGGTGTCTGAGGAAACCTGGAAAGACCCTATCTACAATGACAGCTGGATGTGGCATAAGGCTGGACACTTGGGACTGAGAGGATTGGTGAGATTGGGTGAGCAAATGCAGACCCTTTCAAGCAATAATGCATGGCCCCCATTCCATGGGTCCCAACTGTCCAGGTTCAAGGGAATATTACTACAGCTATAACATGTACAGGAAACCTAGAGAATGGACACACTGTGAATACGAAAGGTTTCTAAAACTCAACGAATAGTCCCTCTCCTGGTGCTCCAGTTTGACTTTCCAACTGCCTTACTATCAATCTCCCAACTTGGAGAGACAGGCCCTTTAACCTCCTGGTTTGCACAGGTTCCCAATTTGGCAGAGGATGGAAGGGACGAGGGAGAACCCATGAGAGAGTAGCTGTTAGGCATTTGGACGGGCACATGTCACTCTAATTTCCCGGCAGGAAGAAGAATTAACCAAAGTCTCAGCCACCCACCGGGAACCAGTATAGGACATGATCCAAAATTTTGGACTTCCGTTCAGCTCACAAAAAACGAGTTGAGAAATGGAGCTCAGGGGCACAGCAATTCACAAACTGGCAGAGTGATAAAGGACAACTATCGTCCAAAAATCTGTTGAGGGAAGTCAACGAGGCGGACTTGAAAGCGAGGCAAAATAGCAGGAAACAGATTTCAAGAGGTACGTTGGAATCGCCTGTAAAGCACAGGAAGAGGGGCACAACTTGGACAATGGTGCACTTGGCCAAAAAGGGCGTATGCGTTTTCTCCTGAATATATTCAGGAGAAAACGCATACGCCCTTTTTGGCCAAGCAAGCAAGCGGGCAATGCAAATCTGCACTACAAAGAAGTATCACTTCCCACCGGTCAAAAGGGACATCAACAAAAAGTGTAAAAACCAGAAAGGCAAGACAGGCCCTGGAGAACTGGGAGCCTTGTTATGCTGATGGGCAGGATGTAAACTGCCAACTGCCTCACTGGAGGAGTGCATTGTGTTCCCTAAAACAAGTAAACAACAGAGCTACAGAGCCAAAGCCACTTCCAGTCTAGGGAATATACCTTGGGAAAACTGAAAATCAATAAGAAAGAGCCACCTCCAAATTTAGGGCTGCACTGGCTACAAGAACCTCAACTTGGGTACACCTTAAATATCCCAGGAAATATAAAAATGGTTCAAAACATTGTGGTACTTACGTACGATGGAATATCCCTCAGCCATGAAATCAATGTCATAAGACCAGTAGCAGCAAAGTGAGTGGATTCAGGTACGATGATTCTAAGTGAAATAAGTCACACAGAAAAAGAAACTTATCATAAGATATCACTTATGAAGATCCTGTAAACATGGCTACACGTGAACTGAGTTAGGAAAGAGAACAGAGTCTCACATTTAGAAAACACTCTTATGCCTGCATAAAGGAGATGGAGAGGTGGGGTGATGCATAAAACCAGAGTTTGATATAAGCACAGGGACCGTTCCAAAAACCAACTTTGGAATAGACAAGACCTACACCTTCCTCAGTGAAAGAGACTCAAAACCCCATATTTCCCGCAGAGGAATATATCTGACTAGTAAGAATCTTAAAACCTATGTATTGATATGACTCCATAAGGGAATCAAGTGTGTCTAGAGTGGCATAAACATGGCAGCGAGAATCAGCTCAAACCCACTATAAATGGAATTTCAAAAGCAAAACCAAAAAACAGGGAAATTCTTTACAATTCCTTCAGGGTGTCTGAGGAAACCTGGAAAGACCCTATCTACAATGACAGCTGGATGTGGCATAAGGCTGGACACTTGGGACTGAGAGGATTGGTGAGATTGGGTGAGCAAATGCAGACCCTTTCAAGCAATAATGCATGGCCCCCATTCCATGGGTCCCAACTCTCCATGTTCAAGGGAATATTACTACAGCTATAACATGTACAGGAAACCTAGAGAATGGACACACTGTGAATACGAAAGGTTTCTAAAACTCAACGAATAGTCCCTCTCCTGGTGCTCCAGTTTGACTTTCCAACTGCCTTACTATCAATCTCCCAACTTGGAGAGACAGGCCCTTTAACCTCCTGGTTTGCACAGGTTCCCAATTTGCCAGAGGATGGAAGGGACGAGGGAGAACCCATGAGAGAGTAGCTGTTAGGCATTTGGACGGGCACATGTCACTCTAATTTCCCGGCAGGAAGAAGAATTAACCAAAGTCTCAGCCACCCACCGGGAACCAGTATAGGACATGATCCAAAATTTTGGACTTGCGTTCAGCTCCCAAAAAACGAGTTGAGAAATGGAGCTCAGGGGCACAGCAATTCACATACTGGCAGAGTGATAAAGGACAACTATCATCCAAAAATCTGTTGAGGGAAGTCAACGAGGCGGACTTGAAAGTGAGGCAAAATAGCAGGAAACAGATTTCAAGAGGTACGTTGGAATCGCCTGTAAAGCACAGGAAGAGGGGCACAACTTGGACAATGGTGCACTTGGCCAAAAAGGGCGTATGCGTTTTCTCCTGAATATATTCAGGAGAAAACGCATACGCCCTTTTTGGCCAAGCAAGCAAGCGGGCAATGCAAATCTGCACTACAAAGAAGTATCACTTCCCACCGGTCAAAAGGGACATCCACAAAATATGTAAAAACCAGAAAGGCAAGACAGGCCCTGGAGAACTGGGAGCCTTGTTATGCTGATGGGCGGGATGTAAATTGCCAACTGCCTCACTGGAGGAGTGCATTGTGTTCCCTAAAACAAGTAAACAACAGAGCTACAGAGCCAAGGCCACTTCCAGTCTAGGGAATATACCTTGGGAAAACTGAAAATCAATAAGAAAGAGCCACCTCCAAATTTAGGGCTGCACTGACTACAAGAACCTCAACTTGGGTACACCTTAAATATCCCAGGAAATATAAAAATGGTTCAAAACATTGTGGTACTTACGTACGATGGAATATCCCTCAGCCATGAAATCAATGTCATAAGACCAGTAGCAGCAAAGTGAGTGGATTCAGGTACGAAGATTCTAAGTGAAATAAGTCACACAGAAAAAGAAACTTATCATAAGATATCACTTATGAAGATCCTGTAAACATGGCTACACGTGAACTGAGTTAGGAAAGAGAACAGAGTCTCACATTTAGAAAACACTCTTATGCCTGCATAAAGGGGAAGGAGAGGTGGAGTGATGCATAAAACCAGAGTTTGATATAAGCACAGGGACCGTTTCAAAAACCAACTTTGGAATAGACAAGACCTACACCTTCCTCAGTGAAAGAGACTCAAAACCCCATATTTCCCACAGAGGAATATATCTGACTAGTAAGAATCTTAAAACCTATGTATTGATATGTCTCCATAAGGGAATCAAGTGTGTCTAGAGTGGCATAAACATGGCAGCGAGAATAAGCTCAAACCCACTATAAAAAGGAATTTCAAAAGCAAAACCAAAAAACAGGGAAATTCTTTACAATTCCTTCAGGGTGTCTGAGGAAACCTGGAAAGACCCTATCTACAATGACAGCTGGATGTGGCATAAGGCTGGACACTTGGGACTGAGAGGATTGGTGAGATTGGGTGAGCAAATGCAGACCCTTTCAAGCAATAATGCATGGCCCCCATTCCATGGGTCCCAACTCTCCAGGTTCAAGGGAATATTACTACAGCTATAACATGTACAGGAAACCTAGAGAATGGACACACTGTGAATATGAAAGGTTTCTAAAACTCAACGAATAGTCCCTCTCCTGGTGCTCCAGTTTGACTTTCCAACTGCCTTACTATCAATCTCCCAACTTGGAGAGACAGGCCCTTTAACCTCCTGGTTTGCACAGGTTCCCAATTTGGCAGAGGATGGAAGGGACGAGGGAGAACCCATGAGAGAGTAGCTGTTAGGCATTTGGACGGGCACATGTCACTCTAATTTCCCGGCAGGAAGAAGAATTAACCAAAGTCTCAGCCACCCACCGGGAACCAGTATAGGACATGATCCAAAATTTTGGACTTGCGTTCAGCTCCCAAAAAACGAGTTGAGAAATGGAGCTCAGGGGCACAGCAATTCACAAACTGGCAGAGTGATAAAGGACAACTATCGTCCAAAAATCTGTTGAGGGAAGTCAACGAGGCGGACTTGAAAGCGAGGCAAAATAGCAGGAAACAGATTTCAAGAGGTACCTTGGAATCACCTGTAAAGCACAGGAAGAGGGGCACAACTTGGACAATGGTGCACTTGGCCAAAAAGGGCGTATGCGTTTTCTCCTGAATATATTCAGGAGAAAACGCATACGCCCTTTTTGGCCAAGCAAGCAAGCGGGCAATGCAAATCTGCACTACAAAGAAGTATCACTTCCCACCGGTCAAAAGGGACATCCACAAAATGTGTAAAAACCAGAAAGGCAAGACAGGCCCTGGAGAACTGGGAGCCTTGTTATGCTGATGGGCGGGATGTAAATTGCCAACTGCCTCACTGGAGGAGTGCATTGTGTTCCCTAAAACAAGTAAACAACAGAGCTACAGAGCCAAGGCCACTTCCAGTCTAGGGAATATACCTTGGGAAAACTGAAAATCAATAAGAAAGAGCCACCTCCAAATTTAGGGCTGCACTGACTACAAGAACCTCAACTTGGGTACACCTTAAATATCCCAGGAAATATAAAAATGGTTCAAAACATTGTGGTACTTACGTACGATGGAATATCCCTCAGCCATGAAATCAATGTCATAAGACCAGTAGCAGCAAAGTGAGTGGATTCAGGTACGAAGATTCTAAGTGAAATAAGTCACACAGAAAAAGAAACTTATCATAAGATATCACTTATGAAGATCCTGTAAACATGGCTACACGTGAACTGAGTTAGGAAAGAGAACAGAGTCTCACATTTAGAAAACACTCTTATGCCTGCATAAAGGGGAAGGAGAGGTGGAGTGATGCATAAAACCAGAGTTTGATATAAGCACAGGGACCGTTTCAAAAACCAACTTTGGAATAGACAAGACCTACACCTTCCTCAGTGAAAGAGACTCAAAACCCCATATTTCCCACAGAGGAATATATCTGACTAGTAAGAATCTTAAAACCTATGTATTGATATGTCTCCATAAGGGAATCAAGTGTGTCTAGAGTGGCATAAACATGGCAGCGAGAATAAGCTCAAACCCACTATAAAAAGGAATTTCAAAAGCAAAACCAAAAAACAGGGAAATTCTTTACAATTCCTTCAGGGTGTCTGAGGAAACCTGGAAAGACCCTATCTACAATGACAGCTGGATGTGGCATAAGGCTGGACACTTGGGACTGAGAGGATTGGTGAGATTGGGTGAGCAAATGCAGACCCTTTCAAGCAATAATGCATGGCCCCCATTCCATGGGTCCCAACTCTCCAGGTTCAAGGGAATATTACTACAGCTATAACATGTACAGGAAACCTAGAGAATGGACACACTGTGAATACGAAAGGTTTCTAAAACTCAACGAATAGTCCCTCTCCTGGTGCTCCAGTTTGACTTTCCAACTGCCTTACTATCAATCTCCCAACTTGGAGAGACAGGCCCTTTAACCTCCTGGTTTGCACAGGTTCCCAATTTGGCAGAGGATGGAAGGGACGAGGGAGAACCCATGAGAGAGTAGCTGTTAGGCATTTGGACGGGCACATGTCACTCTAATTTCCCGGCAGGAAGAAGAATTAACCAAAGTCTCAGCCACCCACCGGGAACCAGTATAGGACATGATCCAAAATTTTGGACTTGCGTTCAGCTCCCAAAAAACGAGTTGAGAAATGGAGCTCAGGGGCACAGCAATTCACAAACTGGCAGAGTGATAAAGGACAACTATCGTCCAAAAATCTGTTGAGGGAAGTCAACGAGGCGGACTTGAAAGCGAGGCAAAATAGCAGGAAACAGATTTCAAGAGGTACCTTGGAATCACCTGTAAAGCACAGGAAGAGGGGCACAACTTGGACAATGGTGCACTTGGCCAAAAAGGGCGTATGCGTTTTCTCCTGAATATATTCAGGAGAAAACGCATACGCCCTTTTTGGCCAAGCAAGCAAGCGGGCAATGCAAATCTTCACTACAAAGAAGTATCACTTCCCACCGGTCAAAAGGGACATCCACAAAATGTGTAAAAACCAGAAAGGCAAGACAGGCCCTGGAGAACTGGGAGCCTTGTTATGCTGATGGGCGGGATGTAAATTGCCAACTGCCTCACTGGAGGAGTGCATTGTGTTCCCTAAAACAAGTAAACAACAGAGCTACAGAGCCAAGTCCACTTCCAGTCTAGGGAATATACCTTGGGAAAACTGAAAATCAATAAGAAAGAGCCACCTCCAAATTTAGGGCTGCACTGACTACAAGAACCTCAACTTGGGTACACCTTAAATATCCCAGGAAATATAAAAATGGTTCAAAACATTGTGGTACTTACGTACGATGGAATATCCCTCAGCCATGAAATCAATGTCATAAGACCAGTAGCAGCAAAGTGAGTGGATTCAGGTACGAAGATTCTAAGTGAAATAAGTCACACAGAAAAAGAAACTTATCATAAGATATCACTTATGAAGATCCTGTAAACATGGCTACACGTGAACTGAGTTAGGAAAGAGAACAGAGTCTCACATTTAGAAAACACTCTTATGCCTGCATAAAGGGGAAGGAGAGGTGGGGTGATGCATAAAACCAGAGTTTGATATAAGCACAGGGACCGTTTCAAAAACCAACTTTGGAATAGACAAGACCTACACCTTCCTCAGTGAAAGAGACTCAAAACCCCATATTTCCCACAGAGGAATATATCTGACTAGTAAGAATCTTAAAACCTATGTATTGATATGTCTCCATAAGGGAATCAAGTGTGTCTAGAGTGGCATAAACATGGCAGCGAGAATAAGCTCAAACCCACTATAAAAAGGAATTTCAAAAGCAAAACCAAAAAACAGGGAAATTCTTTACAATTCCTTCAGGGTGTCTGAGGAAACCTGGAAAGACCCTATCTACAATGACAGCTGGATGTGGCATAAGGCTGGACACTTGGGACTGAGAGGATTGGTGAGATTGGGTGAGCAAATGCAGACCCTTTCAAGCAATAATGCATGGCCCCCATTCCATGGGTCCCAACTCTCCAGGTTCAAGGGAATATTACTACAGCTATAACATGTACAGGAAACCTAGAGAATGGACACACTGTGAATACGAAAGGTTTCTAAAACTCAACGAATAGTCCCTCTCCTGGTGCTCCAGTTTGACTTTCCAACTGCCTTACTATCAATCTCCCAACTTGGAGAGACAGGCCCTTTAACCTCCTGGTTTGCACAGGTTCCCAATTTGGCAGAGGATGGAAGGGACGAGGGAGAACCCATGAGAGAGTAGCTGTTAGGCATTTGGACGGGCACATGTCACTCTAATTTCCCGGCAGGAAGAAGAATTAACCAAAGTCTCAGCCACCCACCGGGAACCAGTATAGGACATGATCCAAAATTTTGGACTTGCGTTCAGCTCACAAAAAACGAATTGAGAAATGGAGCTCAGGGGCACAGCAATTCACAAACTGGCAGAGTGATAAAGGACAACTATCGTCCAAAAATCTGTTGAGGGAAGTCAACGAGGCGGACTTGAAAGCGAGGCAAAATAGCAGGAAACAGATTTCAAGAGGTACCTTGGAATCACCTGTAAAGCACAGGAAGAGGGGCACAACTTGGACAATGGTGCACTTGGCCAAAAAGGGCGTATGCGTTTTCTCCTGAATATATTCAGGAGAAAACGCATACGCCCTTTTTGGCCAAGCAAGCAAGCGGGCAATGCAAATCTTCACTACAAAGAAGTATCACTTCCCACCGGTCAAAAGGGACATCCACAAAATGTGTAAAAACCAGAAAGGCAAGACAGGCCCTGGAGAACTGGGAGCCTTGTTATGCTGATGGGCGGGATGTAAATTGCCAACTGCCTCACTGGAGGAGTGCATTGTGTTCCCTAAAACAAGTAAACAACAGAGCTACAGAGCCAAGGCCACTTCCAGTCTAGGGAATATACCTTGGGAAAACTGAAAATCAATAAGAAAGAGCCACCTCCAAATTTAGGGCTGCACTGACTACAAGAACCTCAACTTGGGTACACCTTAAATATCCCAGGAAATATAAAAATGGTTCAAAACATTGTGGTACTTACGTACGATGGAATATCCCTCAGCCATGAAATCAATGTCATAAGACCAGTAGCAGCAAAGTGAGTGGATTCAGGTACGAAGATTCTAAGTGAAATAAGTCACACAGAAAAAGAAACTTATCATAAGATATCACTTATGAAGATCCTGTAAACATGGCTACACGTGAACTGAGTTAGGAAAGAGAACAGAGTCTCACATTTAGAAAACACTCTTATGCCTGCATAAAGGGGAAGGAGAGGTGGGGTGATGCATAAAACCAGAGTTTGATATAAGCACAGGGACCGTTTCAAAAACCAACTTTGGAATAGACAAGACCTACACCTTCCTCAGTGAAAGAGACTCAAAACCCCATATTTCCCACAGAGGAATATATCTGACTAGTAAGAATCTTAAAACCTATGTATTGATATGTCTCCATAAGGGAATCAAGTGTGTCTAGAGTGGCATAAACATGGCAGCGAGAATAAGCTCAAACCCACTATAAAAAGGAATTTCAAAAGCAAAACCAAAAAACAGGGAAATTCTTTACAATTCCTTCAGGGTGTCTGAGGAAACCTGGAAAGACCCTATCTACAATGACAGCTGGATGTGGCATAAGGCTGGACACTTGGGACTGAGAGGATTGGTGAGATTGGGTGAGCAAATGCAGACCCTTTCAAGCAATAATGCATGGCCCCCATTCCATGGGTCCCAACTCTCCAGGTTCAAGGGAATATTACTACAGCTATAACATGTACAGGAAACCTAGAGAATGGACACACTGTGAATACGAAAGGTTTCTAAAACTCAACGAATAGTCCCTCTCCTGGTGCTCCAGTTTGACTTTCCAACTGCCTTACTATCAATCTCCCAACTTGGAGAGACAGGCCCTTTAACCTCCTGGTTTGCACAGGTTCCCAATTTGGCAGAGGATGGAAGGGACGAGGGAGAACCCATGAGAGAGTAGCTGTTAGGCATTTGGACGGGCACATGTCACTCTAATTTCCCGGCAGGAAGAAGAATTAACCAAAGTCTCAGCCACCCACCGGGAACCAGTATAGGACATGATCCAAAATTTTGGACTTGCGTTCAGCTCCCAAAAAACGAGTTGAGAAATGGAGCTCAGGGGCACAGCAATTCACAAACTGGCAGAGTGATAAAGGACAACTATCGTCCAAAAATCTGTTGAGGGAAGTCAACGAGGCGGACTTGAAAGCGAGGCAAAATAGCAGGAAACAGATTTCAAGAGGTACCTTGGAATCACCTGTAAAGCACAGGAAGAGGGGCACAACTTGGACAATGGTGCACTTGGCCAAAAAGGGCGTATGCGTTTTCTCCTGAATATATTCAGGAGAAAACGCATACGCCCTTTTTGGCCAAGCAAGCAAGCGGGCAATGCAAATCTTCACTACAAAGAAGTATCACTTCCCACCGGTCAAAAGGGACATCCACAAAATGTGTAAAAACCAGAAAGGCAAGACAGGCCCTGGAGAACTGGGAGCCTTGTTATGCTGATGGGCGGGATGTAAATTGCCAACTGCCTCACTGGAGGAGTGCATTGTGTTCCCTAAAACAAGTAAACAACAGAGCTACAGAGCCAAGGCCACTTCCAGTCTAGGGAATATACCTTGGGAAAACTGAAAATCAATAAGAAAGAGCCACCTCCAAATTTAGGGCTGCACTGACTACAAGAACCTCAACTTGGGTACACCTTAAATATCCCAGGAAATATAAAAATGGTTCAAAACATTGTGGTACTTACGTACGATGGAATATCCCTCAGCCATGAAATCAATGTCATAAGACCAGTAGCAGCAAAGTGAGTGGATTCAGGTACGAAGATTCTAAGTGAAATAAGTCACACAGAAAAAGAAACTTATCATAAGATATCACTTATGAAGATCCTGTAAACATGGCTACACGTGAACTGAGTTAGGAAAGAGAACAGAGTCTCACATTTAGAAAACACTCTTATGCCTGCATAAAGGGGAAGGAGAGGTGGGGTGATGCATAAAACCAGAGTTTGATATAAGCACAGGGACCGTTTCAAAAACCAACTTTGGAATAGACAAGGCCTACACCTTCCTCAGTGAAAGAGACTCAAAACCCCATATTTCCCACAGAGGAATATATCTGACTAGTAAGAATCTTAAAACCTATATATTGATATGTCTCCATAAGGGAATCAAGTGTGTCTAGAGTGGCATAAACATGGCAGCGAGAATAAGCTCAAACCCACTATAAAAAGGAATTTCAAAAGCAAAACCAAAAAACAGGGAAATTCTTTACAATTCCTTCAGGGTGTCTGAGGAAACCTGGAAAGACCCTATCTACAATGACAGCTGGATGTGGCATAAGGCTGGACACTTGGGACTGAGAGGATTGGTGAGATTGGGTGAGCAAATGCAGACCCTTTCAAGCAATAATGCATGGCCCCCATTCCATGGGTCCCAACTCTCCAGGTTCAAGGGAATATTACTACAGCTATAACATGTACAGGAAACCTAGAGAATGGACACACTGTGAATACGAAAGGTTTCTAAAACTCAACGAATAGTCCCTCTCCTGGTGCTCCAGTTTGACTTTCCAACTGCCTTACTATCAATCTCCCAACTTGGAGAGACAGGCCCTTTAACCTCCTGGTTTGCACAGGTTCCCAATTTGGCAGAGGATGGAAGGGACGAGGGAGAACCCATGAGAGAGTAGCTGTTAGGCATTTGGACGGGCACATTTCACTCTAATTTCCCGGCAGGAAGAAGAATTAACCAAAGTCTCAGCCACCCACCGGGAACCAGTATAGGAAATGATCCAAAATTTTGGACTTGCGTTCAGCTCACAAAAAACGAATTGAGAAATGGAGCTCAGGGGCACAGCAATTCACAAACTGGCAGAGTGATAAAGGACAACTATCGTCCAAAAATCTGTTGAGGGAAGTCAACGAGGCGGACTTGAAAGCGAGGCAAAATAGCAGGAAACAGATTTCAAGAGGTACCTTGGAATCACCTGTAAAGCACAGGAAGAGGGGCACAACTTGGACAATGGTGCACTTGGCCAAAAAGGGCGTATGCATTTTCTCCTGAATATATTCAGGAGAAAACGCATACGCCCTTTTTGGCCAAGCAAGCAAGCGGGCAATGCAAATCTTCACTACAAAGAAGTATCACTTCCCACCGGTCAAAAGGGACATCCACAAAATGTGTAAAAACCAGAAAGGCAAGACAGGCCCTGGAGAACTGGGAGCCTTGTTATGCTGATGGGCGGGATGTAAATTGCCAACTGCCTCACTGGAGGAGTGCATTGTGTTCCCTAAAACAAGTAAACAACAGAGCTACAGAGCCAAGGCCACTTCCAGTCTAGGGAATATACCTTGGGAAAACTGAAAATCAATAAGAAAGAGCCACCTCCAAATTTAGGGCTGCACTGACTACAAGAACCTCAACTTGGGTACACCTTAAATATCCCAGGAAATATAAAAATGGTTCAAAACATTGTGGTACTTACGTACGATGGAATATCCCTCAGCCATGAAATCAATGTCATAAGACCAGTAGCAGCAAAGTGAGTGGATTCAGGTACGAAGATTCTAAGTGAAATAAGTCACACAGAAAAAGAAACTTATCATAAGATATCACTTATGAAGATCCTGTAAACATGGCTACACGTGAACTGAGTTAGGAAAGAGAACAGAGTCTCACATTTAGAAAACACTCTTATGCCTGCATAAAGGGGAAGGAGAGGTGGGGTGATGCATAAAACCAGAGTTTGATATAAGCACAGGGACCGTTTCAAAAACCAACTTTGGAATAGACAAGACCTACACCTTCCTCAGTGAAAGAGACTCAAAACCCCATATTTCCCACAGAGGAATATATCTGACTAGTAAGAATCTTAAAACCTATGTATTGATATGTCTCCATAAGGGAATCAAGTGTGTCTAGAGTGGCATAAACATGGCAGCGAGAATAAGCTCAAACCCACTATAAAAAGGAATTTCAAAAGCAAAACCAAAAAACAGGGAAATTCTTTACAATTCCTTCAGGGTGTCTGAGGAAACCTGGAAAGACCCTATCTACAATGAGAGCTGGATGTGGCATAAGGCTGGACACTTGGGACTGAGAGGATTGGTGAGATTGGGTGAGCAAATGCAGACCCTTTCAAGCAATAATGCATGGCCCCCATTCCATGGGTCCCAACTCTCCAGGTTCAAGGGAATATTACTACAGCTATAACATGTACAGGAAACCTAGAGAATGGACACACTGTGAATACGAAAGGTTTCTAAAACTCAACGAATAGTCCCTCTCCTGGTGCTCCAGTTTGACTTTCCAACTGCCTTACTATCAATCTCCCAACTTGGAGAGACAGGCCCTTTAACCTCCTGGTTTGCACAGGTTCCCAATTTGGCAGAGGATGGAAGGGACGAGGGAGAACCCATGAGAGAGTAGCTGTTAGGCATTTGGACGGGCACATGTCACTCTAATTTCCCGGCAGGAAGAAGAATTAACCAAAGTCTCAGCCACCCACCGGGAACCAGTATAGGACATGATCCAAAATTTTGGACTTGCGTTCAGCTCACAAAAAACGAGTTGAGAAATGGAGCTCAGGGGCACAGCAATTCACAAACTGGCAGAGTGATAAAGGACAACTATCGTCCAAAAATCTGTTGAGGGAAGTCAACGAGGCGGACTTGAAAGCGAGGCAAAATAGCAGGAAACAGATTTCAAGAGGTACGTTGGAATTACCTGTAAAGCACAGGAAGAGGGGCACAACTTGGACAATGGTGCACTTGGCCAAAAAGGGCGTATGCGTTTTCTCCTGAATATATTCAGGAGAAAACGCATACGCCCTTTTTGGCCAAGCAAGCAAGCGGGCAATGCAAATCTTCACTACAAAGTAGTATCACTTCCCACCGGTCAAAAGGGACATCCACAAAATGTGTAAAAACCAGAAAGGCAAGACAGGCCCTGGAGAACTGGGAGCCTTGTTATGCTGATGGGCGGGATGTAAATTGCCAACTGCCTCACTGGAGGAGTGCATTGTGTTCCCTAAAACAAGTAAACAACAGAGCTACAGAGCCAAGGCCACTTCCAGTCTAGGGAATATACCTTGGGAAAACTGAAAATCAATAAGAAAGAGCCACCTCCAAATTTAGGGCTGCACTGACTACAAGAACCTCAACTTGGGTACACCTTAAATATCCCAGGAAATATAAAAATGGTTCAAAACATTGTGGTACTTACGTACGATGGAATATCCCTCAGCCATGAAATCAATGTCATAAGACCAGTAGCAGCAAAGTGAGTGGATTCAGGTACGAAGATTCTAAGTGAAATAAGTCACACAGAAAAAGAAACTTATCATAAGATATCACTTATGAAGATCCTGTAAACATGGCTACACGTGAACTGAGTTAGGAAAGAGAACAGAGTCTCACATTTAGAAAACACTCTTATGCCTGCATAAAGGGGAAGGAGAGGTGGGGTGATGCATAAAACCAGAGTTTGATATAAGCACAAGGACCGTTTCAAAAACCAACTTTGGAATAGACAAGACCTACACCTTCCTCAGTGAAAGAGACTCAAAACCCCATATTTCCCACAGAGGAATATATCTGACTAGTAAGAATCTTAAAACCTATGTATTGATATGTCTCCATAAGGGAATCAAGTGTGTCTAGAGTGGCATAAACATGGCAGCTAGAATCAGCTCAAACCCACTATAAAAAGGAATTTCAAAAGCAAAACCAAAAAACAGGGAAATTCTTTACAATTCCTTTAGGGTGTCTGAGGAAACCTGGAAAGACCCTATCTACAATGACAGCTGGATGTGGCATAAGGCTGGACACTTGGGACTGAGAGGATTGGTGAGATTGGGTGAGCAAATGCAGACCCTTTCAAGCAATAATGCATGGCCCCCATTCCATGGGTCCCAACTCTCCAGGTTCAAGGGAATATTACTACAGCTATAACATGTACAGGAAACCTAGAGAATGGACACACTGTGAATACGAAAGGTTTCTAAAACTCAATGAATAGTCCCTCTCCTGGTGCTCCAGTTTGACTTTCCAACTGCCTTACTATCAATCTCCCAACTTGGAGAGACAGGCCCTTTAACCTCCTGGTTTGCACAGGTTCCCAATTTGGCAGAGGATGGAAGGGACGAGGGAGAACCCATGAGAGAGTAGCTGTTAGGCATTTGGACGGGCACATGTCACTCTAATTTCCCGGCAGGAAGAAGAATTAACCAAAGTCTCAGCCACCCACCGGGAACCAGTATAGGACATGATCCAAAATTTTGGACTTGCGTTCAGCTCACAAAAAACGAATTGAGAAATGGAGCTCAGGGGCACAGCAATTCACAAACTGGCAGAGTGATAAAGGACAACTATCGTCCAAAAATCTGTTGAGGGAAGTCAACGAGGCGGACTTGAAAGCGAGGCAAAATAGCAGGAAACAGATTTCAAGAGGTACCTTGGAATCACCTGTAAAGCACAGGAAGAGGGGCACAACTTGGACAATGGTGCACTTGGCCAAAAAGGGCGTATGCGTTTTCTCCTGAATATATTCAGGAGAAAACGCATACGCCCTTTTTGGCCAAGCAAGCAAGCGGGCAATGCAAATCTTCACTACAAAGAAGTATCACTTCCCACCGGTCAAAAGGGACATCCACAAAATGTGTAAAAACCAGAAAGGCAAGACAGGCCCTGGAGAACTGGGAGCCTTGTTATGCTGATGGGCGGGATGTAAATTGCCAACTGCCTCACTGGAGGAGTGCATTGTGTTCCCTAAAACAAGTAAACAACAGAGCTACAGAGCCAAGGCCACTTCCAGTCTAGGGAATATACCTTGGGAAAACTGAAAATCAATAAGAAAGAGCCACCTCCAAATTTAGGGCTGCACTGACTACAAGAACCTCAACTTGGGTACACCTTAAATATCCCAGGAAATATAAAAATGGTTCAAAACATTGTGGTACTTACGTACGATGGAATATCCCTCAGCCATGAAATCAATGTCATAAGACCAGTAGCAGCAAAGTGAGTGGATTCAGGTACGAAGATTCTAAGTGAAATAAGTCACACAGAAAAAGAAACTTATCATAAGATATCACTTATGAAGATCCTGTAAACATGGCTACACGTGAACTGAGTTAGGAAAGAGAACAGAGTCTCACATTTAGAAAACACTCTTATGCCTGCATAAAGGGGAAGGAGAGGTGGGGTGATGCATAAAACCAGAGTTTGATATAAGCACAGGGACCGTTTCAAAAACCAACTTTGGAATAGACAAGACCTACACCTTCCTCAGTGAAAGAGACTCAAAACCCCATATTTCCCACAGAGGAATATATCTGACTAGTAAGAATCTTAAAACCTATGTATTGATATGTCTCCATAAGGGAATCAAGTGTGTCTAGAGTGGCATAAACATGGCAGCGAGAATCAGCTCAAACCCACTATAAAAAGTAATTTCAAAAGCAAAACCAAAAAACAGGGAAATTCTTTACAATTCCTTCAGGGTGTCTGAGGAAACCTGGAAAGACCCTATCTACAATGACAGCTGGATGTGGCATAAGGCTGGACACTTGGGACTGAGAGGATTGGTGAGATTGGGTGAGCAAATGCAGACCCTTTCAAGCAATAATGCATGGCCCCCATTCCATGGGTCCCAACTCTCCAGGTTCAAGGGAATATTACTACAGCTATAACATGTACAGGAAACCAAGTGAATGGACACACTGTGAATACGAAAGGTTTCTAAAACTCAACGAATATTCCCTCTCCTGGTGCTCCAGTTTGACTTTCCAACTGCCTTACTATCAATCTCCCAACTTGGAGAGACAGGCCCTTTAACCTCCTGGTTTGCACAGGTTCCCAATTTGGCAGAGGATGGAAGGGACGAGGGAGAACCCATGAGAGAGTAGCTGTTAGGCATTTGGACGGGCACATGTCACTCTAATTTCCCGGCAGGAAGAAGAATTAACCAAAGTCTCAGCCACCCACCGGGAACCAGTATAGGACATGATCCAAAATTTTGGACTTGCGTTCAGCTCACAAAAAACGAGTTGAGAAATGGAGCTCAGGGGCACAGCAATTCACAAACTGGCAGAGTGATAAAGGACAACAATCGTCCAAAAGTTTGTTGAGGGAAGTCAACGAGGCGGACTTGAAAGTGAGGCAAAATAGCAGGAAACAGATTTCAAGAGGTACCTTGGAATCGCCTGTAAAGCACAGGAAGAGGGGCACAACTTGGACAATGGTGCACTTGGCCAAAAAGGGCATATGCGTTTTCTCCTGAATATATTCAGGAGAAAACGCATACGCCCTTTTTGGCCAAGCAAGCAAGCGGGCAATGCAAATCTGCACTACAAAGAAGTATCACACCAAACGGTCAAAAGGGACATCCACCAAATGTGTAAAAACCTGAAAGGCAAGACATGCCCTGGAGAACACGGAGCCATGTTATGCTGATGGGCGGGATGTAAATTGCCAACTGCCTCTCTGGCGGAGTGCATTGTGTTACCTAAAACAAGTAAACAACAGAGCTACCGAGCCAAGGGCGCTTCCTGTCTATGGAATATACCTTGGGAAAACTGAAAATCAATAAGACAGAGCCACCCCAAAATTTAGGGCTGCACGGCTTACAAGAACTTCAACTTGGGTACACCTTAAATATCCCAGGAAATATAAAATTGGTTCAAAATATTGTGGTACTTACGTACGATGGAATATCCCTCAGCCATGAAATCAATGTCATAAGACCAGTTGCACAAAATGAGTCGATTCAGGTATGATGATTCTAAGTGAAATAAGTCACACAGAAAAAGAAACCTATCATAAGATATCACTTATGAAGCTCCTTTAAACATGGCTACACATGAACTGAGTTAGGAAAGAGAACAGAGTCTCACATTTAGAAAACACTCTTATGCCTTCTTAAAGGGGAATGAGAGGTGGGGTGATGAATAAAACCAGAGTTTGATATAAGCTCAGGCCACGTTCCAAAAACCAACTATTGAATAGACAAGACCTACACCTTCCTCAGTGAAAGGGAATCAAAACCCCATATTTCCTGCAGAGGAATATATTTCACTTGTAAGAATATTAAAACCAATGTACTGATATATCTGCATAAGGGAATCAAGTGTGTCTAGAGTGGCATAAACATGGCAGCAAGAATCAGCTCAAACCCACTATAAAAAGTAATTTCAAAAACAAAAGAAAAAAACAGGGAAATTCTTTATAATTCCCTCAGGGTCTCTGATGAAACCTGTAATGACTCTATCTCCAATGACAGCTGGATGTGGCATAAGGCTGGACACTTGGGACTGAGAGGACTGGTGAGATTGGGTGAGCAAAAGCAGACCCTTTAAAGCAATAATGCATGGACCCATTCCATGGGTCCCAACTCTTCAGATTGAAGTGAATATTACGACAGCTATAACATGTACGGGAAACCTAGAGAATGGACACACTGGGAATACGAAAGGTTACTAAAACTCAATGAATTGTCCCTCTCCTGGTGCTCTGGTTTGACTTTCCAACTGATTTACTATCAATTTTCCAACATGGAGAGACAGCCCCTTTTACCTCCTGGATTGCACAGGTTGCCAATTTTGCTGAGGAGGAATGGGAAGAGGGAGATCCAATGAGAGAGTAGCTGTTAGGCATTTGGACGGGCACATGTCACTCTAATTTCCCGGCAGGAAGAAGAATTAACCAAAATCTCTCCCACCCACCGTGAACCAGTATAAGTCCTGAACCAAAATTTTGGACTTGCGTTCAGCTCACAAAAAACGAGTTGAAAAATGGAGCTCAGGGGCACAGCAATTCACAAACTGGCAGAGTAATAAAGGACAACTATCGTCCAAAAATCTGTTGAGGGAAGGCAACGAGGCGGACTTGAATGTGAGGCAGAATGGCAGGAAACAGATTTCAAGAGGTACGTTGGAATCACCTTTAAAGCACAGGAAGAGGGGCACAACTTGGACAATGATGCACTTGGCCAAAAAGGGCGTATGCGTTTTCTCCTGAATATATTCAGGAGAAAACGCATACGCCCTTTTTGGCCAAGCAAGCAAGCGGGCAATGCAAATCTGCACTACAAAGAAGTATCACTTCCCAACGGTCAAAAGGGACATCCACAAAATGTGTAAAAACCTGAAATGCAAGACAGACCCTGGAGAACAAGGAGCCTTGTTATGCTGATGGGCGGGATGTAAATTGCCAACTGCCTCTCTGGAAGAGTGCATTGTGTTCCCTAAAACAAGTAAACAACAGAGCTACAGAGCCAAGGGCGCTTCCAGTCTAGGGAATATACCTTGGGAAAACTGAAAATCAATAAGACAGAGCCACCCCAAAATTTAGGGCTGCACTGCTTACAAGAACCTCAACATGGGTACACCTTAAATATCCTAGGAAATATAAAATTGGTTCAAAAAATTGTGGTACTTACGTACGATGGAATATCCCTCAGCCATGAAATCAATGTCATAAGACCAGTTGCACCAAAATGAGTGGATTCAGGTACGATGATTCTAAGTGAAATATGTCACACAGAAAATGAAAATTATCATAAGATATCACTTATGAAGATCCTGTAAACATGGCTACACGTGAACTGAGTTAGGAAAGAGAACAGAGTCTCACATTTAGAAAACACTCTTATGCCTGCATAAAGGGGAAGGAGAGGTGGGGTGATGCATAAAACCAGAGTTTGATATAAGCACAGGGACCGTTCCAAAAACCAACTTTGGAATAGAAAAGACCTACACCTTCCTCAGTGAAAGAGACTCAAAACCCCATATTTCCCGCAGAGGAATATATCTGACTAGTAAGAATCTTAAAACCTATGTATTGATATGACTCCATAAGGGAATCAAGTGTGTCTAGAGTGGCATAAACATGGCAGCGAGAATCAGCTCAAACCCACTATAAAAAGGAATTTCAAAAGCAAAACCAAAAAACAGGGAAATTCTTTACAATTCCTTCAGGGTGTCTGAGGAAACCTGGAAAGACCCTATCTACAATGACAGCTGGATGTGGCATAAGGCTGGACACTTGGGACTGAGAAAATTGGTGAGATTGGGTGAGCAAAGGCAGTCCCTTTGAAGCAATAATGCATGCCACCTCTTCCATGGGTCCCAACTCTTCATGTTGAAGGGAATATTACTACAGCTATAACATGTACGTGAAACCTAGAGAATAGACACACTGTGATTATGAAAGGTTTCTAAAACTCAACGAATAGTCCCTCTACAGCTGCTCTGGTTTGACTTTCCAACTGCTTTACTATCAATCAACCAACTAGGAGAGACAGCCCCTTTAACCTCCTGGTTCGCACAGGTTGTCAATTTGGCAGAGGATGAAAGGGAAGAGGAAGAAACAATGAGAGAGTAGCTGTTAGGCATTTGGACAGGCACATTTCATACTAATTTCCCGGCAGGAAGAAGAATTAACCAAAGTCTCCGCCACCCACCGGGAACCAGTATAGATCCTGAACCAAAATTTTGGAATTGCGTTCAGCTCACAAAAATCGAGTTGTAAAATGGAGCTCAGGGGCACAGCAATTCACAAACTGGCAGAGTAATACAGGACATCTATCGTCCATAAATCTGTTGAGGGAAGGAAACGAGGCGGACTTGAAAGCGATGCCAAATAGCAGGAAACAGATTTCAAGAGGTACGTTGGAATCGCCTTTAAAGCACAGGAAGAGAGGCACAACTTTGAAACTGATGCAATTGGAGAAAAAGGGCGTATGCGTTTTCTCCTGAATATATTCAGGAGAAAACACATACGCCCTTTTTGGCCAAGCAAGCAAGCGGGCAATGCAAATTTGCACTACAAAGAAGTGTCACTTCCCACCGGTCAAAAGGGACATCCACAAAATGTGTAAAAACCAGAAAGGCATGACAGGGCCTGGAGAACAGGGAGCCTTTTTATGCTGATGATCCGGATGTAAATTGCCAACTGCCTCTCTGGAGGAGTGCACTGTGTTCCCTAAAACAAGTAAACAACAGAGCTACAGAGCCAAGGGCACTTTCAGTCTAGGGAATATATCTTGGGAAAACTGAAAATCAATAAGACAGAGTCACCCCAAAATTTAGGGCTGCACTGCTTACAAGAACCTCAACTTGGGTACACCTTAAATATCCCAGGAAATATAAAATGGATTCAAAAAATTGTGGTACATACGAAAGATGTAATATCCCTCATCCATGAAATCAATGTCATAAGACCAGTAGCAGCAAAATGAGTCGATTCAGGTACGATGATTCTAAGTGAAATAAGTCACACAGAAAAAGAAACTTATCATAAGATATGACTTTTGGAGATCCTGTAAACATGGCTACATATGAACTGAGTTAGGAAAGAGAACAGTGTCTCACATTTAGAAAAAAACTCGTATGCATGTTTAAGGGAGAAAGAGAGGTGGGTAATGCATAAAACCAGAGTTTGATATAATCACAGGGACCGTTCCAAAAACTTACTATGGAATAGATAAGACCTACACCTTCCTCAGTGAAAGGGACTCAAAACCACATATTTCCCGCATAGGAATAGATCTGACTAGTAAGAATCTTAAAACCTATGTATTGATATGTCTCCATAAGGTTATCAAGTGTGTCTTGACTGGCATAAACATGGCAGCGAGAATCAGCTCAAACCCACTATAAAAAGGAATTTCAAAAACAAAACAAAAAAACAGGGAAAGTCTTTACAATTCCTTCAGGGTCTCTGATGAAACGTGGAATGAACCTATCTACAATGACAGCTGGATATGGCATAAGGCTGGACACTTGGGACTGAGAGGATTGGTGAGATTGGGTGAGCAAATGCATACCCATTAAAGCAAGAATGCGTGGCCCCCATTCCATGGGTCCCAACTCTCGAGGTTGAAGGGAATATTAATACAGCAAGAACTGGTACAGGAAACCTAGAGAATGGACACACTGTGAATACGAAATGTTTCTAAATCTCAATGAATAGTCCCTCTCCTGGTGCTCTGGTTTGACTTTCCAACTGCTTTACTATCAATCTCCAAACTTGGAGACACAGCGCCATTTACCTCCTGGTTCGAATAGGTTGCCAATTTGGCAGAGGATGAAAGGGAAGAGGGAGAACCAATGAGAGAGTAGCTGTTAGGCATTTGGACGGGCAGGTGTCACTCTAATATACCGGTAGGAAGAAGAATTAACCAAAGTCTCAGCCACCCACCGGGAACCAGTATAGGTCCTGAACCAAAATTTTGGACTTGCGTTCAGCTCACTAAAAACGAGTTGAGAAATGGAGCTCAGGGGCACAGCAATTCACAAACTGGCAGAGTGATAAAGGACAACTATCGTCCAAAAATCTGTTGAGGGAAGTCAACGAGGCGGACTTGAAAGCGAGGCAAAATAGCAGGAAACAGATTTCAAGAGGTACGTTGGAATCGCCTGTAAAGCACAGGAAGAGGGGCACAACTTGGACAATGGTGCACTTGGCCAAAAAGGGCGTATGCGTTTTCTCCTGAATATATTCAGGAGAAAACGCATACGCCCTTTTTGGCCAAGCAAGCAAGCGGGCAATGCAAATCTGCACTACAAAGAAGTATCACTTCCCACCGGTCAAAAGGGACATCCACAAAATGTGTAAAAACCAGAAAGGCAAGACAGGCCCTGGAGAACAGGGAGCCTTGTTATGCTGATGGGCGGGATGTAAATTGCCAACTGCCTCACTGGAGGAGTGCATTGTGTTCCCTAAAACAAGTAAACAACAGAGCTACAGAGCCAAGGCCACTTCCAGTCTAGGGAATATACCTTGGGAAAACTGAAAATCAATAAGAAAGAGCCACCTCCAAATTTAGGGCTGCACTGACTACAAGAACCTCAACTTGGGTACACCTTAAATATCCCAGGAAATATAAAAATGGTTCAAAACATTGTGGTACTTACGTACGATGGAATATCCCTCAGCCATGAAATCAATGTCATAAGACCAGTAGCAGCAAAGTGAGTGGATTCAGGTACGAAGATTCTAAGTGAAATAAGTCACACAGAAAAAGAAACTTATCATAAGATATCACTTATGAAGATCCTGTAAACATGGCTACACGTGAACTGAGTTAGGAAAGAGAACAGAGTCTCACATTTAGAAAACACTCTTATGCCTGCATAAAGGGGAAGGAGAGGTGGGGTGATGCATAAAACCAGAGTTTGATATAAGCACAGGGACCGTTTCAAAAACCAACTTTGGAATAGACAAGACCTACACCTTCCTCAGTGAAAGAGACTCAAAACCCCATATTTCCCACAGAGGAATATATCTGACTAGTAAGAATCTTAAAACCTATGTATTGATATGTCTCCATAAGGGAATCAAGTGTGTCTAGAGTGGCATAAACATGGCAGCGAGAATAAGCTCAAACCCACTATAAAAAGGAATTTCAAAAGCAAAACCAAAAAACAGGGAAATTCTTTACAATTCCTTCAGGGTGTCTGAGGAAACCTGGAAAGACCCTATCTACAATGACAGCTGGATGTGGCATAAGGCTGGACACTTGGGACTGAGAGGATTGGTGAGATTGGGTGAGCAAATGCAGACCCTTTCAAGCAATAATGCATGGCCCCCATTCCATGGGTCCCAACTCTCCAGGTTCAAGGGAATATTACTACAGCTATAACATGTACAGGAAACCTAGAGAATGGACACACTGTGAATACGAAAGGTTTCTAAAACTCAACGAATAGTCCCTCTCCTGGTGCTCCAGTTTGACTTTCCAACTGCCTTACTATCAATCTCCCAACTTGGAGAGACAGGCCCTTTAACCTCCTGGTTTGCACAGGTTCCCAATTTGGCAGAGGATGGAAGGGACGAGGGAGAACCCATGAGAGAGTAGCTGTTAGGCATTTGGACGGGCACATGTCACTCTAATTTCCCGGCAGGAAGAAGAATTAACCAAAGTCTCAGCCACCCACCGGGAACCAGTATAGGACATGATCCAAAATTTTGGACTTGCGTTCAGCTCACAAAAAACGAATTGAGAAATGGAGCTCAGGGGCACAGCAATTCACAAACTGGCAGAGTGATAAAGGACAACTATCGTCCAAAAATCTGTTGAGGGAAGTCAACGAGGCGGACTTGAAAGCGAGGCAAAATAGCAGGAAACAGATTTCAAGAGGTACCTTGGAATCACCTGTAAAGCACAGGAAGAGGGGCACAACTTGGACAATGGTGCACTTGGCCAAAAAGGGCGTATGCGTTTTCTCCTGAATATATTCAGGAGAAAACGCATACGCCCTTTTTGGCCAAGCAAGCAAGCGGGCAATGCAAATCTTCACTACAAAGAAGTATCACTTCCCACCGGTCAAAAGGGACATCCACAAAATGTGTAAAAACCAGAAAGGCAAGACAGGCCCTGGAGAACTGGGAGCCTTGTTATGCTGATGGGCGGGATGTAAATTGCCAACTGCCTCACTGGAGGAGTGCATTGTGTTCCCTAAAACAAGTAAACAACAGAGCTACAGAGCCAAGGCCACTTCCAGTCTAGGGAATATACCTTGGGAAAACTGAAAATCAATAAGAAAGAGCCACCTCCAAATTTAGGGCTGCACTGACTACAAGAACCTCAACTTGGGTACACCTTAAATATCCCAGGAAATATAAAAATGGTTCAAAACATTGTGGTACTTACGTACGATGGAATATCCCTCAGCCATGAAATCAATGTCATAAGACCAGTAGCAGCAAAGTGAGTGGATTCAGGTACGAAGATTCTAAGTGAAATAAGTCACACAGAAAAAGAAACTTATCATAAGATATCACTTATGAAGATCCTGTAAACATGGCTACACGTGAACTGAGTTAGGAAAGAGAACAGAGTCTCACATTTAGAAAACACTCTTATGCCTGCATAAAGGGGAAGGAGAGGTGGGGTGATGCATAAAACCAGAGTTTGATATAAGCACAGGGACCGTTTCAAAAACCAACTTTGGAATAGACAAGACCTACACCTTCCTCAGTGAAAGAGACTCAAAACCCCATATTTCCCACAGAGGAATATATCTGACTAGTAAGAATCTTAAAACCTATGTATTGATATGTCTCCATAAGGGAATCAAGTGTGTCTAGAGTGGCATAAACATGGCAGCGAGAATCAGCTCAAACCCACTATAAAAAGGAATTTCAAAAGCAAAACCAAAAAACAGGGAAATTCTTTACAATTCCTTCAGGGTGTCTGAGGAAACCTGGAAAGACCCTATCTACAATGACAGCTGGATGTGGCATAAGGCTGGACACTTGGGACTGAGAGGATTGGTGAGATTGGGTGAGCAAATGCAGACCCTTTCAAGCAATAATGCATGGCCCCCATTCCATGGGTCCCAACTCTCCAGGTTCAAGGGAATATTACTACAGCTATAACATGTACAGGAAACCTAGAGAATGGACACACTGTGAATACGAAAGGTTTCTAAAACTCAACGAATAGTCCCTCTCCTGGTGCTCCAGTTTGACTTTCCAACTGCCTTACTATCAATCTCCCAACTTGGAGAGACAGGCCCTTTAACCTCCTGGTTTGCACAGGTTCCCAATTTGGCAGAGGATGGAAGGGACGAGGGAGAACCCATGAGAGAGTAGCTGTTAGGCATTTGGACGGGCACATGTCACTCTAATTTCCCGGCAGGAAGAAGAATTAACCAAAGTCTCAGCCACCCACCGGGAACCAGTATAGGACATGATCCAAAATTTTGGACTTGCGTTCAGCTCACAAAAAACGAGTTGAGAAATGGAGCTCAGGGGCACAGCAATTCACAAACTGGCAGAGTGATAAAGGACAACTATCGTCCAAAAATCTGTTGAGGGAAGTCAACGAGGCGGACTTGAAAGTGAGGCAAAATAGCAGGAAACAGATTTCAAGAGGTACGTTGGAATCGCCTGTAAAGCACAGGAAGAGGGGCACAACTTGGACAATGGTGCACTTGGCCAAAAAGGGCGTATGCGTTTTCTCCTGAATATATTCAGGAGAAAACGCATACGCCCTTTTTGGCCAAGCAAGCAAGCGGGCAATGCAAATCTGCACTACAAAGAAGTATCACTTCCCACCGGTCAAAAGGGACATCCACAAAATGTGTAAAAACCAGAAAGGCAAGACAGGCCCTGGAGAACTGGGAGCCTTGTTATGCTGATGGGCGGGATGTAAATTGCCAACTGCCTCACTGGAGGAGTGCATTGTGTTCCCTAAAACAAGTAAACAACAGAGCTACAGAGCCAAGGCCACTTCCAGTCTAGGGAATATACCTTGGGAAAACTGAAAATCAATAAGAAAGAGCCACCTCCAAATTTAGGGCTGCACTGACTACAAGAACCTCAACTTGGGTACACCTTAAATATCCCAGGAAATATAAAAATGGTTCAAAACATTGTGGTACTTACGTACGATGGAATATCCCTCAGCCATGAAATCAATGTCATAAGACCAGTAGCAGCAAAGTGAGTGGATTCAGGTACGAAGATTCTAAGTGAAATAAGTCACACAGAAAAAGAAACTTATCATAAGATATCACTTATGAAGATCCTGTAAACATGGCTACACGTGAACTGAGTTAGGAAAGAGAACAGAGTCTCACATTTAGAAAACACTCTTATGCCTGCATAAAGGGGAAGGAGAGGTGGGGTGATGCATAAAACCAGAGTTTGATATAAGCACAAGGACCGTTTCCAAAACCAACTTTGGAATAGACAAGACCTACACCTTCCTCAGTGAAAGAGACTCAAAACCCCATATTTCCCACAGAGGAATATATCTGACTAGTAAGAATCTTAAAACCTATGTATTGATATGTCTCCATAAGGGAATCAAGTGTGTCTAGAGTGGCATAAACATGGCAGCGAGAATCAGCTCAAACCCACTATAAAAAGGAATTTCAAAAGCAAAACCAAAAAACAGGGAAATTCTTTACAATTCCTTCAGGGTGTCTGAGGAAACCTGGAAAGACCCTATCTACAATGACAGCTGGATGTGGCATAAGGCTGGACACTTGGGACTGAGAGGATTGGTGAGATTGGGTGAGCAAATGCAGACCCTTTCAAGCAATAATGCATGGCCCCCATTCCATGGGTCCCAACTCTCCATGTTCAAGGGAATATTACTACAGCTATAACATGTACAGGAAACCTAGAGAATGGACACACTGTGATTACGAAAGGTTTCTAAAACTCAACGAATAGTCCCTCTCCTGGTGCTCCAGTTTGACTTTCCAACTGCCTTACTATCAATCTCCCAACTTGGAGAGACAGGCCCTTTAACCTCCTGGTTTGCACAGGTTCCCAATTTGGCAGAGGATGGAAGGGACGAGGGAGAATCCATGAGAGAGTAGCTGTTAGGCATTTGGACGGGCACATGTCACTCTAATTTCCCGGCAGGAAGAAGAATTAACCAAAGTCTCAGCCACCCACCGGGAACCAGTATAGGACATGATCCAAAATTTTGGACTTGCGTTCAGCTCACAAAAAACGAGTTGAGAAATGGAGCTCAGGGGCACAGCAATTCACAAACTGGCAGAGTGATAAAGGACAACTATCGTCCAAAAATCTGTTGAGGGAAGTCAACGAGGCGGACTTGAAAGCGAGGCAAAATAGCAGGAAACAGATTTCAAGAGGTACCTTGGAATCACCTGTAAAGCACAGGAAGAGGGGCACAACTTGGACAATGGTGCACTTGGCCAAAAAGGGCGTATGCGTTTTCTCCTGAATATATTCAGGAGAAAACGCATACGCCCTTTTTGGCCAAGCAAGCAAGCGGGCAATGCAAATCTGCACTACAAAGAAGTATCATTTCCCACCGGTCAAAAGGGACATCCACAAAATGTGTAAAAACCAGAAAGGCAAGACAGGCCCTGGAGAACTGGGAGCCTTGTTATGCTGATGGGTGGGATGTAAATTGCCAACTGCCTCACTGGAGGAGTGCATTGTGTTCCCTAAAACAAGTAAACAACAGAGCTACAGAGCCAAGGCCACTTCCAGTCTAGGGAATATACCTTGGGAAAACTGAAAATCAATAAGAAAGAGCCACCTCCAAATTTAGGGCTGCACTGACTACAAGAACCTCAACTTGGGTACACCTTAAATATCCCAGGAAATATAAAAATGGTTCAAAACATTGTGGTACTTACGTACGATGGAATATCCCTCAGCCATGAAATCAATGTCATAAGACCAGTAGCAGCAAAGTGAGTGGATTCAGGTATGATGATTCTAAGTGAAATAAGTCACAAAGAAAAAGAAACTTATCATAAGATATCACTTATGAAGATCCTGTAAACATGGCTACACGTGAACTGAGTTAGGAAAGAGAACAGAGTCTCACATTTAGAAAACACTCTTATGCCTGCATAAAGGGGAAGGAGAGGTGGGGTGATGCATAAAACCAGAGTTTGATATAAGCACAGGGACCGTTTCAAAAACCAACTTTGGAATAGACAAGACCTACACCTTCCTCAGTGAAAGAGACTCAAAACCCCATATTTCCCACAGAGGAATATATCTGACTAGTAAGAATCTTAAAACCTATGTATTGATATGTCTCCATAAGGGAATCAAGTGTGTCTAGAGTGGCATAAACATGGCAGCGAGAATCAGCTCAAACCCACTATAAAAAGGAATTTCAAAAGCAAAACCAAAAAACAGGGAAATTCTTTACAATTCCTTCAGGGTGTCTGAGGAAACCTGGAAAGACCCTATCTACAATGACAGCTGGATGTGGCATAAGGCTGGACACTTGGGACTGAGAGGATTGGTGAGATTGGGTGAGCAAATGCAGACCCTTTCAAGCAATAATGCATGGCCCCCATTCCATGGGTCCCAACTCTCCAGGTTCAAGGGAATATTACTACAGCTATAACATGTACAGGAAACCTAGAGAATGGACACACTGTGAATACGAAAGGTTTCTAAAACTCAACGAATAGTCCCTCTCCTGGTGCTCCAGTTTGACTTTCCAACTGCCTTACTATCAATCTCCCAACTTGGAGAGACAGGCCCTTTAACCTCCTGGTTTGCACAGGTTCCCAATTTGGCAGAGGATGGAAGGGACGAGGGAGAACCCATGAGAGAGTAGCTGTTAGGCATTTGGACGGGCACATGTCACTCTAATTTCCCGGCAGGAAGAAGAATTAACCAAAGTCTCAGCCACCCACCGGGAACCAGTATAGGACATGATCCAAAATTTTGGACTTGCGTTCAGCTCACAAAAAACGAGTTGAGAAATGGAGCTCAGGGGCACAGCAATTCACAAACTGGCAGAGTGATAAAGGACAACAATCGTCCAAAAGTTTGTTGAGGGAAGTCAACGAGGCGGACTTGAAAGTGAGGCAAAATAGCAGGAAACAGATTTCAAGAGGTACCTTGGAATCGCCTGTAAAGCACAGGAAGAGGGGCACAACTTGGACAATGGTGCACTTGGCCAAAAAGGGCGTATGCGTTTTCTCCTGAATATATTCAGGAGAAAACGCATACGCCCTTTTTGGCCAAGCAAGCAAGCGGGCAATGCAAATCTGCACTACAAAGAAGTATCACACCAAACGGTCAAAAGGGACATCCACCAAATGTGTAAAAACCTGAAAGGCAAGACATGCCCTGGAGAACACGGAGCCATGTTATGCTGATGGGCGGGATGTAAATTGCCAACTGCCTCTCTGGCGGAGTGCATTGTGTTACCTAAAACAAGTAAACAACAGAGCTACCGAGCCAAGGGCGCTTCCTGTCTATGGAATATACCTTGGGAAAACTGAAAATCAATAAGACAGAGCCACCCCAAAATTTAGGGCTGCACGGCTTACAAGAACTTCAACTTGGGTACACCTTAAATATCCCAGGAAATATAAAATTGGTTCAAAATATTGTGGTACTTACGTACGATGGAATATCCCTCAGCCATGAAATCAATGTCATAAGACCAGTTGCACAAAATGAGTCGATTCAGGTATGATGATTCTAAGTGAAATAAGTCACACAGAAAAAGAAACCTATCATAAGATATCACTTATGAAGCTCCTTTAAACATGGCTACACATGAACTGAGTTAGGAAAGAGAACAGAGTCTCACATTTAGAAAACACTCTTATGCCTTCTTAAAGGGGAATGAGAGGTGGGGTGATGAATAAAACCAGAGTTTGATATAAGCTCAGGCCACGTTCCAAAAACCAACTATTGAATAGACAAGACCTACACCTTCCTCAGTGAAAGGGAATCAAAACCCCATATTTCCTGCAGAGGAATATATTTCACTTGTAAGAATATTAAAACCAATGTACTGATATATCTGCATAAGGGAATCAAGTGTGTCTAGAGTGGCATAAACATGGCAGCGAGAATCAGCTCAAACCCACTATAAAAAGTAATTTCAAAAACAAAAGAAAAAAACAGGGAAATTCTTTATAATTCCCTCAGGGTCTCTGATGAAACCTGTAATGACTCTATCTCCAATGACAGCTGGATGTGGCATAAGGCTGGACACTTGGGACTGAGAGGACTGGTGAGATTGGGTGAGCAAAAGCAGACCCTTTAAAGCAATAATGCATGGACCCATTCCATGGGTCCCAACTCTTCAGATTGAAGTGAATATTACGACAGCTATAACATGTACGGGAAACCTAGAGAATGGACACACTGGGAATACGAAAGGTTACTAAAACTCAATGAATTGTCCCTCTCCTGGTGCTCTGGTTTGACTTTCCAACTGATTTACTATCAATTTTCCAACATGGAGAGACAGCCCCTTTTACCTCCTGGATTGCACAGGTTGCCAATTTTGCTGAGGAGGAATGGGAAGAGGGAGATCCAATGAGAGAGTAGCTGTTAGGCATTTGGACGGGCACATGTCACTCTAATTTCCCGGCAGGAAGAAGAATTAACCAAAATCTCTCCCACCCACCGTGAACCAGTATAAGTCCTGAACCAAAATTTTGGACTTGCGTTCAGCTCACAAAAAACGAGTTGAAAAATGGAGCTCAGGGGCACAGCAATTCACAAACTGGCAGAGTAATAAAGGACAACTATCGTCCAAAAATCTGTTGAGGGAAGGCAACGAGGCGGACTTGAATGTGAGGCAGAATGGCAGGAAACAGATTTCAAGAGGTACGTTGGAATCACCTTTAAAGCACAGGAAGAGGGGCACAACTTGGACAATGATGCACTTGGCCAAAAAGGGCGTATGCGCTTTCTCCTGAATATATTCAGGAGAAAACGCATACGCCCTTTTTGGCCAAGCAAGCAAGCGGGCAATGCAAATCTGCACTACAAAGAAGTATCACTTCCCAACGGTTAAAAGGGACATCCACAAAATGTGTAAAAACCTGAAATGCAAGACAGACCCTGGAGAACAAGGAGCCTTGTTATGCTGATGGGCGGGATGTAAATTGCCAACTGCCTCTCTGGAAGAGTGCATTGTGTTCCCTAAAACAAGTAAACAACAGAGCTACAGAGCCAAGGGCGCTTCCAGTCTAGGGAATATACCTTGGGAAAACTGAAAATCAATAAGACAGAGCCACCCCAAAATTTAGGGCTGCACTGCTTACAAGAACCTCAACATGGGTACACCTTAAATATCCTAGGAAATATAAAATTGGTTCAAAAAATTGTGGTACTTACGTACGATGGAATATCCCTCAGCCATGAAATCAATGTCATAAGACCAGTTGCACCAAAATGAGTGGATTCAGGTACGATGATTCTAAGTGAAATATGTCACACAGAAAATGAAAATTATCATAAGATATCACTTATGAAGATCCTGTAAACATGGCTACACGTGAACTGAGTTAGGAAAGAGAACAGAGTCTCACATTTAGAAAACACTCTTATGCCTGCATAAAGGGGAAGGAGAGGTGGGGTGATGCATAAAACCAGAGTTTGATATAAGCACAGGGACCGTTCCAAAAACCAACTTTGGAATAGACAAGACCTACACCTTCCTCAGTGAAAGAGACTCAAAACCCCATATTTCCCGCAGAGGAATATATCTGACTAGTAAGAATCTTAAAACCTATGTATTGATATGACTCCATAAGGGAATCAAGTGTGTCTAGAGTGGCATAAACATGGCAGCGAGAATCAGCTCAAACCCACTATAAAAAGGAATTTCAAAAGCAAAACCAAAAAACAGGGAAATTCTTTACAATTCCTTCAGGGTGTCTGAGGAAACCTGGAAAGACCCTATCTACAATGACAGCTGGATGTGGCATAAGGCTGGACACTTGGGACTGAGAAAATTGGTGAGATTGGGTGAGCAAAGGCAGTCCCTTTGAAGCAATAATGCATGCCACCTCTTCCATGGGTCCCAACTCTTCATGTTGAAGGGAATATTACTACAGCTATAACATGTACGTGAAACCTAGAGAATAGACACACTGTGATTATGAAAGGTTTCTAAAACTCAACGAATAGTCCCTCTACAGCTGCTCTGGTTTGACTTTCCAACTGCTTTACTATCAATCAACCAACTAGGAGAGACAGCCCCTTTAACCTCCTGGTTCGCACAGGTTGTCAATTTGGCAGAGGATGAAAGGGAAGAGGAAGAAACAATGAGAGAGTAGCTGTTAGGCATTTGGACAGGCACATTTCATACTAATTTCCCGGCAGGAAGAAGAATTAACCAAAGTCTCCGCCACCCACCGGGAACCAGTATAGATCCTGAACCAAAATTTTGGAATTGCGTTCAGCTCACAAAAATCGAGTTGTAAAATGGAGCTCAGGGGCACAGCAATTCACAAACTGGCAGAGTAATACAGGACATCTATCGTCCATAAATCTGTTGAGGGAAGGAAACGAGGCGGACTTGAAAGCGATGCCAAATAGCAGGAAACAGATTTCAAGACGTACGTTGGAATCGCCTTTAAAGCACAGGAAGAGAGGCACAACTTTGAAACTGATGCAATTGGAGAAAAAGGGCGTATGCGTTTTCTCCTGAATATATTCAGGAGAAAACACATACGCCCTTTTTGGCCAAGCAAGCAAGCGGGCAATGCAAATTTGCACTACAAAGAAGTGTCACTTCCCACCGGTCAAAAGGGACATCCACAAAATGTGTAAAAACCAGAAAGGCATGACAGGGCCTGGAGAACAGGGAGCCTTTTTATGCTGATGATCCGGATGTAAATTGCCAACTGCCTCTCTGGAGGAGTGCACTGTGTTCCCTAAAACAAGTAAACAACAGAGCTACAGAGCCAAGGGCACTTTCAGTCTAGGGAATATATCTTGGGAAAACTGAAAATCAATAAGACAGAGTCACCCCAAAATTTAGGGCTGCACTGCTTACAAGAACCTCAACTTGGGTACACCTTAAATATCCCAGGAAATATAAAATGGATTCAAAAAATTGTGGTACATACGAAAGATGTAATATCCCTCATCCATGAAATCAATGTCATAAGACCAGTAGCAGCAAAATGAGTCGATTCAGGTACGATGATTCTAAGTGAAATAAGTCACACAGAAAAAGAAACTTATCATAAGATATGACTTTTGGAGATCCTGTAAACATGGCTACATATGAACTGAGTTAGGAAAGAGAACAGTGTCTCACATTTAGAAAAAAACTCGTATGCATGTTTAAGGGAGAAAGAGAGGTGGGTAATGCATAAAACCAGAGTTTGATATAATCACAGGGACCGTTCCAAAAACTTACTATGGAATAGATAAGACCTACACCTTCCTCAGTGAAAGGGACTCAAAACCACATATTTCCCGCATAGGAATAGATCTGACTAGTAAGAATCTTAAAACCTTTGTATTGATATGTCTCCATAAGGTTATCAAGTGTGTCTTGACTGGCATAAACATGGCAGCGAGAATCAGCTCAAACCCACTATAAAAAGGAATTTCAAAAACAAAACAAAAAAACAGGGAAAGTCTTTACAATTCCTTCAGGGTCTCTGATGAAACGTGGAATGAACCTATCTACAATGACAGCTGGATATGGCATAAGGCTGGACACTTGGGACTGAGAGGATTGGTGAGATTGGGTGAGCAAATGCATACCCATTAAAGCAAGAATGCGTGGCCCCCATTCCATGGGTCCCAACTCTCGAGGTTGAAGGGAATATTAATACAGCAAGAACTGGTACAGGAAACCTAGAGAATGGACACACTGTGAATACGAAATGTTTCTAAATCTCAATGAATAGTCCCTCTCCTGGTGCTCTGGTTTGACTTTCCAACTGCTTTACTATCAATCTCCAAACTTGGAGACACAGCGCCATTTACCTCCTGGTTCGAATAGGTTGCCAATTTGGCAGAGGATGAAAGGGAAGAGGGAGAACCAATGAGAGAGTAGCTGTTAGGCATTTGGACGGGCAGGTGTCACTCTAATATACCGGTAGGAAGAAGAATTAACCAAAGTCTCAGCCACCCACCGGGAACCAGTATAGGTCCTGAACCAAAATTTTGGACTTGCGTTCAGCTCACTAAAAACGAGTTGAGAAATGGAGCTCAGGGGCACAGCAATTCACAAACTGGCAGAGTGATAAAGGACAACTATCGTCCAAACATCTGTTGAGGGAAGTCAACGAGGCGGACTTGAAAGCGAGGCAAAATAGCAGGAAACAGATTTCAAGAGGTACGTTGGAATCGCCTGTAAAGCACAGGAAGAGGGGCACAACTTGGACAATGGTGCACTTGGCCAAAAAGGGCGTATGCGTTTTCTCCTGAATATATTCAGGAGAAAACGCATACGCCCTTTTTGGCCAAGCAAGCAAGCGGGCAATGCAAATCTGCACTACAAAGAAGTATCACTTCCCACCGGTCAAAAGGGACATCCACAAAATGTGTAAAAACCAGAAAGGCAAGACAGGCCCTGGAGAACAGGGAGCCTTGTTATGCTGATGGGCGGGATGTAAATTGCCAACTGCCTCACTGGAGGAGTGCATTGTGTTCCCTAAAACAAGTAAACAACAGAGCTACAGAGCCAAGGCCACTTCCAGTCTAGGGAATATACCTTGGGAAAACTGAAAATCAATAAGAAAGAGCCACCTCCAAATTTAGGGCTGCACTGACTACAAGAACCTCAACTTGGGTACACCTTAAATATCCCAGGAAATATAAAAATGGTTCAAAACATTGTGGTACTTACGTACGATGGAATATCCCTCAGCCATGAAATCAATGTCATAAGACCAGTAGCAGCAAAGTGAGTGGATTCAGGTACGAAGATTCTAAGTGAAATAAGTCACACAGAAAAAGAAACTTATCATAAGATATCACTTATGAAGATCCTGTAAACATGGCTACACGTGAACTGAGTTAGGAAAGAGAACAGAGTCTCACATTTAGAAAACACTCTTATGCCTGCATAAAGGGGAAGGAGAGGTGGGGTGATGCATAAAACCAGAGTTTGATATAAGCACAGGGACCGTTTCAAAAACCAACTTTGGAATAGACAAGACCTACACCTTCCTCAGTGAAAGAGACTCAAAACCCCATATTTCCCACAGAGGAATATATCTGACTAGTAAGAATCTTAAAACCTATGTATTGATATGTCTCCATAAGGGAATCAAGTGTGTCTAGAGTGGCATAAACATGGCAGCGAGAATAAGCTCAAACCCACTATAAAAAGGAATTTCAAAAGCAAAACCAAAAAACAGGGAAATTCTTTACAATTCCTTCAGGGTGTCTGAGGAAACCTGGAAAGACCCTATCTACAATGACAGCTGGATGTGGCATAAGGCTGGACACTTGGGACTGAGAGGATTGGTGAGATTGGGTGAGCAAATGCAGACCCTTTCAAGCAATAATGCATGGCCCCCATTCCATGGGTCCCAACTCTCCAGGTTCAAGGGAATATTACTACAGCTATAACATGTACAGGAAACCTAGAGAATGGACACACTGTGAATACGAAAGGTTTCTAAAACTCAACGAATAGTCCCTCTCCTGGTGCTCCAGTTTGACTTTCCAACTGCCTTACTATCAATCTCCCAACTTGGAGAGACAGGCCCTTTAACCTCCTGGTTTGCACAGGTTCCCAATTTGGCAGAGGATGGAAGGGACGAGGGAGAAGCCATGAGAGAGTAGCTGTTAGGCATTTGGACGGGCACATGTCACTCTAATTTCCCGGCAGGAAGAAGAATTAACCAAAGTCTCAGCCACCCACCGGGAACCAGTATAGGACATGATCCAAAATTTTGGACTTGCGTTCAGCTCACAAAAAACGAATTGAGAAATGGAGCTCAGGGGCACAGCAATTCACAAACTGGCAGAGTGATAAAGGACAACTATCGTCCAAAAATCTGTTGAGGGAAGTCAACGAGGCGGACTTGAAAGCGAGGCAAAATAGCAGGAAACAGATTTCAAGAGGTACCTTGGAATCACCTGTAAAGCACAGGAAGAGGGGCACAACTTGGACAATGGTGCACTTGGCCAAAAAGGGCGTATGCGTTTTCTCCTGAATATATTCAGGAGAAAACGCATACGCCCTTTTTGGCCAAGCAAGCAAGCGGGCAATGCAAATCTTCACTACAAAGAAGTATCACTTCCCACCGGTCAAAAGGGACATCCACAAAATGTGTAAAAACCAGAAAGGCAAGACAGGCCCTGGAGAACTGGGAGCCTTGTTATGCTGATGGGCGGGATGTAAATTGCCAACTGCCTCACTGGAGGAGTGCATTGTGTTCCCTAAAACAAGTAAACAACAGAGCTACAGAGCCAAGGCCACTTCCAGTCTAGGGAATATACCTTGGGAAAACTGAAAATCAATAAGAAAGAGCCACCTCCAAATTTAGGGCTGCACTGACTACAAGAACCTCAACTTGGGTACACCTTAAATATCCCAGGAAATATAAAAATGGTTCAAAACATTGTGGTACTTACGTACGATGGAATATCCCTCAGCCATGAAATCAATGTCATAAGACCAGTAGCAGCAAAGTGAGTGGATTCAGGTACGAAGATTCTAAGTGAAATAAGTCACACAGAAAAAGAAACTTATCATAAGATATCACTTATGAAGATCCTGTAAACATGGCTACACGTGAACTGAGTTAGGAAAGAGAACAGAGTCTCACATTTAGAAAACACTCTTATGCCTGCATAAAGGGGAAGGAGAGGTGGGGTGATGCATAAAACCAGAGTTTGATATAAGCACAGGGACCGTTTCAAAAACCAACTTTGGAATAGACAAGACCTACACCTTCCTCAGTGAAAGAGACTCAAAACCCCATATTTCCCACAGAGGAATATATCTGACTAGTAAGAATCTTAAAACCTATGTATTGATATGTCTCCATAAGGGAATCAAGTGTGTCTAGAGTGGCATAAACATGGCAGCGAGAATCAGCTCAAACCCACTATAAAAAGGAATTTCAAAAGCAAAACCAAAAAACAGGGAAATTCTTTACAATTCCTTCAGGGTGTCTGAGGAAACCTGGAAAGACCCTATCTACAATGACAGCTGGATGTGGCATAAGGCTGGACACTTGGGACTGAGAGGATTGGTGAGATTGGGTGAGCAAATGCAGACCCTTTCAAGCAATAATGCATGGCCCCCATTCCATGGGTCCCAACTCTCCAGGTTCAAGGGAATATTACTACAGCTATAACATGTACAGGAAACCTAGAGAATGGACACACTGTGAATACGAAAGGTTTCTAAAACTCAACGAATAGTCCCTCTCCTGGTGCTCCAGTTTGACTTTCCAACTGCCTTACTATCAATCTCCCAACTTGGAGAGACAGGCCCTTTAACCTCCTGGTTTGCACAGGTTCCCAATTTGGCAGAGGATGGAAGGGACGAGGGAGAACCCATGAGAGAGTAGCTGTTAGGCATTTGGACGGGCACATGTCACTCTAATTTCCCGGCAGGAAGAAGAATTAACCAAAGTCTCAGCCACCCACCGGGAACCAGTATAGGACATGATCCAAAATTTTGGACTTGCGTTCAGCTCCCAAAAAACGAGTTGAGAAATGGAGCTCAGGGGCACAGCAATTCACAAACTGGCAGAGTGATAAAGGACAACTATCGTCCAAAAATCTGTTGAGGGAAGTCAACGAGGCGGACTTGAAAGCGAGGCAAAATAGCAGGAAACAGATTTCAAGAGGTACCTTGGAATCACCTGTAAAGCACAGGAAGAGGGGCACAACTTGGACAATGGTGCACTTGGCCAAAAAGGGCGTATGCGTTTTCTCCTGAATATATTCAGGAGAAAACGCATACGCCCTTTTTGGCCAAGCAAGCAAGCGGGCAATGCAAATCTTCACTACAAAGAAGTATCACTTCCCACCGGTCAAAAGGGACATCCACAAAATGTGTAAAAACCAGAAAGGCAAGACAGGCCCTGGAGAACTGGGAGCCTTGTTATGCTGATGGGCGGGATGTAAATTGCCAACTGCCTCACTGGAGGAGTGCATTGTGTTCCCTAAAACAAGTAAACAACAGAGCTACAGAGCCAAGGCCACTTCCAGTCTAGGGAATATACCTTGGGAAAACTGAAAATCAATAAGAAAGAGCCACCTCCAAATTTAGGGCTGCACTGACTACAAGAACCTCAACTTGGGTACACCTTAAATATCCCAGGAAATATAAAAATGGTTCAAAACATTGTGGTACTTACGTACGATGGAATATCCCTCAGCCATGAAATCAATGTCATAAGACCAGTAGCAGCAAAGTGAGTGGATTCAGGTACGAAGATTCTAAGTGAAATAAGTCACACAGAAAAAGAAACTTATCATAAGATATCACTTATGAAGATCCTGTAAACATGGCTACACGTGAACTGAGTTAGGAAAGAGAACAGAGTCTCACATTTAGAAAACACTCTTATGCCTGCATAAATGGGAAGGAGAGGTGGGGTGATGCATAAAACCAGAGTTTGATATAAGCACAGGGACCGTTTCAAAAACCAACTTTGGAATAGACAAGACCTACACCTTCCTCAGTGAAAGAGACTCAAAACCCCATATTTCCCACAGAGGAATATATCTGACTAGTAAGAATCTTAAAACCTATGTATTGATATGTCTCCATAAGGGAATCAAGTGTGTCTAGAGTGGCATAAACATGGCAGCGAGAATCAGCTCAAACCCACTATAAAAAGGAATTTCAAAAGCAAAACCAAAAAACAGGGAAATTCTTTACAATTCCTTCAGGGTGTCTGAGGAAACCTGGAAAGACCCTATCTACAATGACAGCTGGATGTGGCATAAGGCTGGACACTTGGGACTGAGAGGATTGGTGAGATTGGGTGAGCGAATGCAGACCCTTTCAAGCAATAATGCATGGCCCCCATTCCATGGGTCCCAACTCTCCAGGTTCAAGGGAATATTACTACAGCTATAACATGTACAGGAAACCTAGAGAATGGACACACTGTGAATACGAAAGGTTTCTAAAACTCAACGAATAGTCCCTCTCCTGGTGCTCCAGTTTGACTTTCCAACTGCCTTACTATCAATCTCCCAACTTGGAGAGACAGGCCCTTTAACCTCCTGGTTTGCACAGGTTCCCAATTTGGCAGAGGATGGAAGGGACGAGGGAGAACCCATGAGAGAGTAGCTGTTAGGCATTTGGACGGGCACATGTCACTCTAATTTCCCGGCAGGAAGAAGAATTAACCAAAGTCTCAGCCACCCACCGGGAACCAGTATAGGACATGATCCAAAATTTTGGACTTGCGTTCAGCTCACAAAAAACGAATTGAGAAATGGAGCTCAGGGGCACAGCAATTCACAAACTGGCAGAGTGATAAAGGACAACTATCGTCCAAAAATCTGTTGAGGGAAGTCAACGAGGCGGACTTGAAAGCGAGGCAAAATAGCAGGAAACAGATTTCAAGAGGTACCTTGGAATCACCTGTAAAGCACAGGAAGAGGGGCACAACTTGGACAATGGTGCACTTGGCCAAAAAGGGCGTATGCGTTTTCTCCTGAATATATTCAGGAGAAAACGCATACGCCCTTTTTGGCCAAGCAAGCAAGCGGGCAATGCAAATCTTCACTACAAAGAAGTATCACTTCCCACCGGTCAAAAGGGACATCCACAAAATGTGTAAAAACCAGAAAGGCAAGACAGGCCCTGGAGAACTGGGAGCCTTGTTATGCTGATGGGCGGGATGTAAATTGCCAACTGCCTCACTGGAGGAGTGCATTGTGTTCCCTAAAACAAGTAAACAACAGAGCTACAGAGCCAAGGCCACTTCCAGTCTAGGGAATATACCTTGGGAAAACTGAAAATCAATAAGAAAGAGCCACCTCCAAATTTAGGGCTGCACTGACTACAAGAACCTCAACTTGGGTACACCTTAAATATCCCAGGAAATATAAAAATGGTTCAAAACATTGTGGTACTTACGTACGATGGAATATCCCTCAGCCATGAAATCAATGTCATAAGACCAGTAGCAGCAAAGTGAGTGGATTCAGGTACGAAGATTCTAAGTGAAATAAGTCACACAGAAAAAGAAACTTATCATAAGATATCACTTATGAAGATCCTGTAAACATGGCTACACGTGAACTGAGTTAGGAAAGAGAACAGAGTCTCACATTTAGAAAACACTCTTATGCCTGCATAAAGGGGAAGGAGAGGTGGGGTGATGCATAAAACCAGAGTTTGATATAAGCACAGGGACCGTTTCAAAAACCAACTTTGGAATAGACAAGACCTACACCTTCCTCAGTGAAAGAGACTCAAAACCCCATATTTCCCACAGAGGAATATATCTGACTAGTAAGAATCTTAAAACCTATGTATTGATATGTCTCCATAAGGGAATCAAGTGTGTCTAGAGTGGCATAAACATGGCAGCGAGAATCAGCTCAAACCCACTATAAAAAGGAATTTCAAAAGCAAAACCAAAAAACAGGGAAATTCTTTACAATTCCTTCAGGGTGTCTGAGGAAACCTGGAAAGACCCTATCTACAATGACAGCTGGATGTGGCATAAGGCTGGACACTTGGGACTGAGAGGATTGGTGAGATTGGGTGAGCAAATGCAGACCCTTTCAAGCAATAATGCATGGCCCCCATTCCATGGGTCCCAACTCTCCAGGTTCAAGGGAATATTACTACAGCTATAACATGTACAGGAAACCAAGTGAATGGACACACTGTGAATACGAAAGGTTTCTAAAACTCAACGAATAGTCCCTCTCCTGGTGCTCCAGTTTGACTTTCCAACTGCCTTACTATCAATCTCCCAACTTGGAGAGACAGGCCCTTTAACCTCCTGGTTTGCACAGGTTCCCAATTTGGCAGAGGATGGAAGGGACGAGGGAGAACCCATGAGAGAGTAGCTGTTAGGCATTTGGACGGGCACATGTCACTCTAATTTCCCGGCAGGAAGAAGAATTAACCAAAGTCTCAGCCACCCACCGGGAACCAGTATAGGACATGATCCAAAATTTTGGACTTGCGTTCAGCTCACAAAAAACGAGTTGAGAAATGGAGCTCAGGGGCACAGCAATTCACAAACTGGCAGAGTGATAAAGGACAACAATCGTCCAAAAGTTTGTTGAGGGAAGTCAACGAGGCGGACTTGAAAGTGAGGCAAAATAGCAGGAAACAGATTTCAAGAGGTACCTTGGAATCGCCTGTAAAGCACAGGAAGAGGGGCACAACTTGGACAATGGTGCACTTGGCCAAAAAGGGCGTATGCGTTTTCTCCTGAATATATTCAGGAGAAAACGCATACGCCCTTTTTGGCCAAGCAAGCAAGCGGGCAATGCAAATCTGCACTACAAAGAAGTATCACACCAAACGGTCAAAAGGGACATCCACCAAATGTGTAAAAACCTGAAAGGCAAGACATGCCCTGGAGAACACGGAGCCATGTTATGCTGATGGGCGGGATGTAAATTGCCAACTGCCTCTCTGGCGGAGTGCATTGTGTTACCTAAAACAAGTAAACAACAGAGCTACCGAGCCAAGGGCGCTTCCTGTCTATGGAATATACCTTGGGAAAACTGAAAATCAATAAGACAGAGCCACCCCAAAATTTAGGGCTGCACGGCTTACAAGAACTTCAACTTGGGTACACCTTAAATATCCCAGGAAATATAAAATTGGTTCAAAATATTGTGGTACTTACGTACGATGGAATATCCCTCAGCCATGAAATCAATGTCATAAGACCAGTTGCACAAAATGAGTCGATTCAGGTATGATGATTCTAAGTGAAATAAGTCACACAGAAAAAGAAACCTATCATAAGATATCACTTATGAAGCTCCTTTAAACATGGCTACACATGAACTGAGTTAGGAAAGAGAACAGAGTCTCACATTTAGAAAACACTCTTATGCCTTCTTAAAGGGGAATGAGAGGTGGGGTGATGAATAAAACCAGAGTTTGATATAAGCTCAGGCCACGTTCCAAAAACCAACTATTGAATAGACAAGACCTACACCTTCCTCAGTGAAAGGGAATCAAAACCCCATATTTCCTGCAGAGGAATATATTTCACTTGTAAGAATATTAAAACCAATGTACTGATATATCTGCATAAGGGAATCAAGTGTGTCTAGAGTGGCATAAACATGGCAGCGAGAATCAGCTCAAACCCACTATAAAAAGTAATTTCAAAAACAAAAGAAAAAAACAGGGAAATTCTTTATAATTCCCTCAGGGTCTCTGATGAAACCTGTAATGACTCTATCTCCAATGACAGCTGGATGTGGCATAAGGCTGGACACTTGGGACTGAGAGGACTGGTGAGATTGGGTGAGCAAAAGCAGACCCTTTAAAGCAATAATGCATGGACCCATTCCATGGGTCCCAACTCTTCAGATTGAAGTGAATATTACGACAGCTATAACATGTACGGGAAACCTAGAGAATGGACACACTGGGAATACGAAAGGTTACTAAAACTCAATGAATTGTCCCTCTCCTGGTGCTCTGGTTTGACTTACCAACTGATTTACTATCAATTTTCCAACATGGAGAGACAGCCCCTTTTACCTCCTGGATTGCACAGGTTGCCAATTTTGCTGAGGAGGAATGGGAAGAGGGAGATCCAATGAGAGAGTAGCTGTTAGGCATTTGGACGGGCACATGTCACTCTAATTTCCCGGCAGGAAGAAGAATTAACCAAAATCTCTCCCACCCACCGGGAACCAGTATAAGTCCTGAACCAAAATTTTGGACATGCGTTCAGCTCACAAAAAACGAGTTGAAAAATGGAGCTCAGGGGCACAGCAATTCACAAACTGGCAGAGTAATAAAGGACAACTATCGTCCAAAAATCTGTTGAGGGAAGGCAACGAGGCGGACTTGAATGTGAGGCAGAATGGCAGGAAACAGATTTCAAGAGGTACGTTGGAATCACCTTTAAAGCACAGGAAGAGGGGCACAACTTGGACAATGATGCACTTGGCCAAAAAGGGCGTATGCGTTTTCTCCTGAATATATTCAGGAGAAAACGCATACGCCCTTTTTGGCCAAGCAAGCAAGCGGGCAATGCAAATCTGCACTACAAAGAAGTATCACTTCCCAACGGTCAAAAGGGACATCCACAAAATGTGTAAAAACCTGAAATGCAAGACAGACCCTGGAGAACAAGGAGCCTTGTTATGCTGATGGGCGGGATGTAAATTGCCAACTGCCTCTCTGGAAGAGTGCATTGTGTTCCCTAAAACAAGTAAACAACAGAGCTACAGAGCCAAGGGCGCTTCCAGTCTAGGGAATATACCTTGGGAAAACTGAAAATCAATAAGACAGAGCCACCCCAAAATTTAGGGCTGCACTGCTTACAAGAACCTCAACATGGGTACACCTTAAATATCCTAGGAAATATAAAATTGGTTCAAAAAATTGTGGTACTTACGTACGATGGAATATCCCTCAGCCATGAAATCAATGTCATAAGACCAGTTGCACCAAAATGAGTGGATTCAGGTACGATGATTCTAAGTGAAATATGTCACACAGAAAATGAAAATTATCATAAGATATCACTTATGAAGATCCTGTAAACATGGCTACACGTGAACTGAGTTAGGAAAGAGAACAGAGTCTCACATTTAGAAAACACTCTTATGCCTGCATAAAGGGGAAGGAGAGGTGGGGTGATGCATAAAACCAGAGTTTGATATAAGCACAGGGACCGTTCCAAAAACCAACTTTGGAATAGACAAGACCTACACCTTCCTCAGTGAAAGAGACTCAAAACCCCATATTTCCCGCAGAGGAATATATCTGACTAGTAAGAATCTTAAAACCTATGTATTGATATGACTCCATAAGGGAATCAAGTGTGTCTAGAGTGGCATAAACATGGCAGCGAGAATCAGCTCAAACCCACTATAAAAAGGAATTTCAAAAGCAATACCAAAAAACAGGGAAATTCTTTACAATTCCTTCAGGGTGTCTGAGGAAACCTGGAAAGACCCTATCTACAATGACAGCTGGATGTGGCATAAGGCTGGACACTTGGGACTGAGAAAATTGGTGAGATTGGGTGAGCAAAGGCAGTCCCTTTGAAGCAATAATGCATGCCACCTCTTCCATGGGTCCCAACTCTTCATGTTGAAGGGAATATTACTACAGCTATAACATGTACGTGAAACCTAGAGAATAGACACACTGTGATTATGAAAGGTTTCTAAAACTCAACGAATAGTCCCTCTACAGCTGCTCTGGTTTGACTTTCCAACTGCTTTACTATCAATCAACCAACTAGATGAGACAGCCCCTTTAACCTCCTGGTTCGCACAGGTTGTCAATTTGGCAGAGGATGAAAGGGAAGAGGAAGAAACAATGAGAGAGTAGCTGTTAGGCATTTGGACAGGCACATTTCATACTAATTTCCCGGCAGGAAGAAGAATTAACCAAAGTCTCCGCCACCCACCGGGAACCAGTATAGATCCTGAACCAAAATTTTGGAATTGCGTTCAGCTCACAAAAATCGAGTTGTAAAATGGAGCTCAGGGGCACAGCAATTCACAAACTGGCAGAGTAATACAGGACATCTATCGTCCATAAATCTGTTGAGGGAAGGAAACGAGGCGGACTTGAAAGCGATGCCGAATAGCAGGAAACAGATTTCAAGAGGTACGTTGGAATCGCCTTTAAAGCACAGGAAGAGAGGCACAACTTTGAAACTGATGCAATTGGAGAAAAAGGGCGTATGCGTTTTCTCCTGAATATATTCAGGAGAAAACACATACGCCCTTTTTGGCCAAGCAAGCAAGCGGGCAATGCAAATTTGCACTACAAAGAAGTGTCACTTCCCACCGGTCAAAAGGGACATCCACAAAATGTGTAAAAACCAGAAAGGCATGACAGGGCCTGGAGAACAGGGAGCCTTTTTATGCTGATGATCCGGATGTAAATTGCCAACTGCCTCTCTGGAGGAGTGCACTGTGTTCCCTAAAACAAGTAAACAACAGAGCTACAGAGCCAAGGGCACTTTCAGTCTAGGGAATATATCTTGGGAAAACTGAAAATCAATAAGACAGAGTCACCCCAAAATTTAGGGCTGCACTGCTTACAAGAACCTCAACTTGGGTACACCTTAAATATCCCAGGAAATATAAAATGGATTCAAAAAATTGTGGTACATACGAAAGATGTAATATCCCTCATCCATGAAATCAATGTCATAAGACCAGTAGCAGCAAAATGAGTCGATTCAGGTACGATGATTCTAAGTGAAATAAGTCACACAGAAAAAGAAACTTATCATAAGATATGACTTTTGGAGATCCTGTAAACATGGCTACATATGAACTGAGTTAGGAAAGAGAACAGTGTCTCACATTTAGAAAAAAACTCGTATGCATGTTTAAGGGAGAAAGAGAGGTGGGTAATGCATAAAACCAGAGTTTGATATAATCACAGGGACCGTTCCAAAAACTTACTATGGAATAGATAAGACCTACACCTTCCTCAGTGAAAGGGACTCAAAACCACATATTTCCCGCATAGGAATAGATCTGACTAGTAAGAATCTTAAAACCTATGTATTGATATGTCTCCATAAGGTTATCAAGTGTGTCTTGACTGGCATAAACATGGCAGCGAGAATCAGCTCAAACCCACTATAAAAAGGAATTTCAAAAACAAAACAAAAAAACAGGGAAAGTCTTTACAATTCCTTCAGGGTCTCTGATGAAACGTGGAATGAACCTATCTACAATGACAGCTGGATATGGCATAAGGCTGGACACTTGGGACTGAGAGGATTGGTGAGATTGGGTGAGCAAATGCAGACCCATTAAAGCAAGAATGCGTGGCCCCCATTCCATGGGTCCCAACTCTCGAGGTTGAAGGGAATATTAATACAGCAAGAACTGGTACAGGAAACCTAGAGAATGGACACACTGTGAATACGAAATGTTTCTAAATCTCAATGAATAGTCCCTCTCCTGGTGCTCTGGTTTGACTTTCCAACTGCTTTACTATCAATCTCCAAACTTGGAGACACAGCGCCATTTACCTCCTGGTTCGAATAGGTTGCCAATTTGGCAGAGGATGAAAGGGAAGAGGGAGAACCAATGAGAGAGTAGCTGTTAGGCATTTGGACGGGCACGTGTCACTCTAATATACCGGTTGGAAGAATAATTAACCAAAGTCTCAGCCACCCACCGGGAACCAGTATAGGTCCTGAACCAAAATTTTGGACTTGCGTTCAGCTCACTAAAAACGAGTTGAGAAATGGAGCTCAGGGGCACAGCAATTCACAAACTGGCAGAGTGATAAAGGACAACTATCGTCCAAAAATCTGTTGAGGGAAGTCAACGAGGCGGACTTGAAAGCGAGGCAAAATAGCTGGAAACAGATTTCAAGAGGTACGTTGGAATCGCCTGTAAAGCACAGGAAGAGGGGCACAACTTGGACAATGGTGCACTTGGCCAAAAAGGGCGTATGCGTTTTCTCCTGAATATATTCAGGAGAAAACGCATACGCCCTTTTTGGCCAAGCAAGTAAGCGGGCAATGCAAATCTGCACTACAAAGAAGTATCACTTCCCACCGGTCAAAAGGGACATCCACAAAATGTGTAAAAACCAGAAATGCAAGACAGGCCCTGGAGAACAGGGAGCCTTGTTATGCTGATGGGCGGGATGTAAATTGCCAACTGCCTCACTGGAGGAGTGCATTGTGTTCCCTAAAACAAGTAAACAACAGAGCTACAGAGCCAAGGCCACTTCCAGTCTAGGGAATATACCTGGGGAAAACTGAAAATCAATAAGAAAGAGCCACCTCCAAATTTAGGGCTGCACTGGCTACAAGAACCACAACTTGGGTACACCTGAAATATCCCAGGAAATATAAAAATGGTTCAAAACATTGTGGTACTTACGTACGATGGAATATTCCTCAGTCATGAAATCAATGTCATAAGAGCAGTAGCAGCAAAGTGAGTGGATTCAGGTATGATGATTCTAAGTGAAATAAGTCACACAGAAAAAGAAACTTATCATAAGATATCACTTATGATGAACCTGTAAACATGGCTACACGTGAACTGAGTTAGGAAAGAGAACAGAGTCTCACATTTAGAAAACACTCTTATGCCTGCATAAAGGGGATGGAGAGGTGGGGTGATGCATAAAACCAGAGTTTGATATAAGCACAGGGACCGTTCCATAAACCAACTTTGGAATAGACAAGACCGACACCTTCCTCAGTGAAAGAGACTCAAAACCCCATATTTCCCGCAGAGGAATATATCTGACTAGTAAGAATCTTAAAACCTATGTATTGATATGACTCCATAAGGGAATCAAGTGTGTCTAGAGTGGCATAAACATGGCAGCGAGAATCAGCTCAAACCCACTATAAAAAGGAATTTCAAAAGCAAAACCAAAAAACAGGGAAATTCTTTACAATTCCTTCAGGGTGTCTGAGGAAACCTGGAAAGACCCTATCTACAATGACAGCTGGATGTGGCATAAGGCTGGACACTTGGGACTGAGAGGATTGGTGAGATTGGGTGAGCAAATGCAGACCCTTTCAAGCAATAATGCATGGCCCCCATTCCATGGGTCCCAACTCTCCAGGTTGAAGGGAATATTACTACAGCTATAACATGTACAGGAAACCAAGAGAATGGACACTGTGAATACGAAAGGTTTCTAAAACTCAACGAATAGTCCCTCTCCTGGTGCTCCAGTTTGACTTTCCAACTGCCTTACTATCAATCTCCCAACTTGGAGAGACAGGCCCTTTAACCTCCTGGTTTGCACAGGTTCCCAATTTGGCAGAGGATGGAAGGGAAGAGGGAGAACCCATGAGAGAGTAGCTGTTAGGCATTTGGACGGGCACATGTCACTCTAATTTCCCGGCAGGAAGAAGAATTAACCAAAGTCTCAGCCACCCACCGGGAACCAGTATAGGACATGATCCAAAATTTTGGACTTGCGTTCAGCTCACAAAAAAACGAGTTGAGAAATGGAGCTCAGGGGCACAGCAATTCACAAACTGGCAGAGTGATAAAGGACAACTATCATGCAAAAATCTGTTGAGGGAAGTCAACGAGGCGGAGTTGAAAGCGAGGTAAAATAGCAGGAAACAGATTTCAACAGGTACCTTGGAATCGCCTGTAAAGCACAGGAAGAGGGGCACAACTTGGACAATGGTGCACTTGGCCAAAAAGGGCGTATGCGTTTTCTCCTGAATATATTCAGGAGAAAACGCATACGCCCTTTTTGGCCAAGCAAGCAAGCGGGCAATGCAAATCTGCACTACAAAGAAGTATCATTTCCCACCGGTCAAAAGGGACATCCACAAAATGTGTAAAAACCAGAAAGGCAAGACAAGCCCTGGAGAACAGGGAGCCTTGTTATGCTGATGATCGGGATGTAAATTGCAAACTGCCTCACTGGAGGAGTGCATTGTGTTCCCTAAAACAAGTAAACAACAGAGCTACAGAGCCAAGGCCACTTCCAGTCTAGGGAATATACCTTGGGAAAACTGAAAATCAATAAGAAAGAGCCACCTCCTAATTTAGGGCTGCACTGACTACAAGAACCTCAACTTGGGTACACCTTAAATATACCAGGAAATATAAAAATGGTTCAAAACATTGTGGTACTTCCGTACGATGGAATATCCCTCAGCCATGAAATCAATGTCATAAGACCAGTAGCAGCAAAGTGAGTGGATTCAGGTACGATGATTCTAAGTGAAATAAGTCACACAGAAAAAGAAACTTATCATAAGATATGACTTTTGGAGATCCTGTAAACATGGCTACATATGAACTGAGTTAGGAAAGAGAACAGTGTCTCACATTTAGAAAAAAACTCGTATGCATGCTTAAGGGAGAACGAGAGGTGGGGTAATGCATAAAACCAGAGTTTGATACAATCACAGGGACCGTTCCAAAAACTTACTATGGAATAGATAAGACCTACACCTTCCTCAGTGAAAGGGACTCAAAACCACATATTTCCCGCAGAGGAATAGATCTGACTAGTAAGAATCTTAAAACCTATGTATTGATATGTCTCCATAAGGTTATGAAGTGTGTCTTGACTGGCATAAACATGGCAGCGAGAATCAGCTAGAACCCACTATAAAAACGAATTTCAAAAACAAAACAAAAAAACAGGGAAAGTCTTTACAATTCCTTCAGGGTCTCTGAAGAAACGTGGAATGAACCTATCTACAATGACAGCTGGATATGGCATAAGGCTGGACACTTGGGACTGAGAGGATTGGTGAGATTGGGTGAGCAAATGCAGACCCTTTCAAGCAATAATGCATGGCCCCCATTCCATGGGTCCCAACTCTCCAGGTTCAAGGGAATATTACTACAGCTATAACATGTACAGGAAACCTAGAGAATGGACACACTGTGAATATGAAAGGTTTCTAAAACTCAACGAATAGTCCCTCTCCTGGTGCTCCAGTTTGACTTTCCAACTGCCTTACTATCAATCTCCCAACTTGGAGAGACAGGCCCTTTAACCTCCTGGTTTGCACAGGTTCCCAATTTGGCAGAGGATGGAAGGGACGAGGGAGAACCCATGAGAGAGTAGCTGTTAGGCATTTGGACGGGCACATGTCACTCTAATTTCCCGGCAGGAAGAAGAATTAACCAAAGTCTCAGCCACCCACCGGGAACCAGTAGAGGACATGATCCAAAATTTTGGACTTGCGTTCAGCTCACAAAAAACGACTTGAGAAATGGAGCTCAGGGGCACAGCAATTCACAAACTGGCAGAGTGATAAAGGACAACTATCGTCCAAAAATATGTTGAGGGAAGTCAACGAGGCAGACTTGAAAGTGAGGCAAAATAGCAGGAAACAGATTTCAAGAGGTACCTTGGAATCGCCTGTAAAGCACAGGAAGAGGGGCACAACTTGGACAATGGTGCACTTGGCCAAAAAGGGCGTATGCGTTTTCTCCTGAATATATTCAGGAGAAAATGCATACGCCCTTTTTGGCCAAGCAAGCAAGCGGGCAATGCAAATCTGCACGACAAAGAAGTATCACTTCCCACCGGTCAAAAGGGACATCCACAAAATGTGTAAAAACCAGAAAGGCAAGACAGGCCCTGGAGAACAGGGAGCCTTGTTATGCTGATGGGCGGGATGTAAATTGCCAACTGCCTCACTGGAGGAGTGCATTGTGTTCCCTAAAACAAGTAAACAACAGAGCTACAGAGCCAAGGCCACTTCCAGTCTAAGGAATATACCTTGGGAAAACTGAAAATCAATAAGAAAGAGCCACCTCCAAATTTAGGGCTGCACTGACTACAAGAACCTCAACTTGGGTACACCTTAAATATCCCAGGAAATATAAAAATGGTTCAAAACATTGTGGTACTTACGTACGATGGAATATCCCTCAGCGATGAAATCAATGTCATAAAACCAGTAGCAGCAAAGTGAGTGGATTCAGGTACGATGATTCTAAGTGAAATAAGTCACACAGAAAAAGGAACTTATCATAAGATATCACTTATGAAGATCCTGTAAACATGGCTACACGTGAACTGAGTTAGGAAAGAGAACAGAGTCTCACATTTAGAAAACACTCTTATGCCTGCATAAAGGGGATGGAGAGGTGGGGTGATGCATAAAACCAGAGTTTGATATAAGCACAGGTACCGTTCCAAAAACCAACTTTGGAATAGACAAGACCTACACCTTCCTCAGTGAAAGAGACTCAAAACCCCATATTTCCCGCAGAGGAATATATCTGACTAGTAAGAATCTTAAAACCTATGTATTGATATGACTCCATAAGGGAATCAAGTGTGTCTAGAGTGGCATAAACATGGCAGCGAGAATCAGCTTAAACCCACTATAAAAAGGAATTTCAAAAGCAAAACCAAAAAACAGGGAAATTCTTTACAATTCCTTCAGGGTGTCTGAGGAAACCTGGAAAGACCCTATCTACAATGACAGCTGGATGTGGCATAAGGCTGGACACTTGGGACTGAGAGGATTGGTGAGATTGGGTGAGCAAATGCAGACCCTTTCAAGCAATAATGCATGGCCCCCATTCCATGGGTCCCAACTCTCCATGTTCAAGGGACTATTACTACAGCTATAACATGTACAGGAAACCTAGAGAATGGACACACTGTGAATACGAAAGGTTTCTAAAACTCAACGAATAGTCCCTCTCCTGGTGCTCCAGTTTGACTTTCCAACTGCCTTACTATCAATCTCCCAACTTGGAGAGACAGGCCATTTAACCTCCTGTTTTGCACAGGTTCCCAGTTTGGCAGAGGATGGAAGGGACGAGGGAGAACCCATGAGAGAGTAGCTGTTAGGCATTTGGACGGGCACATGTCACTCTAATTTCCCGGCAGGAAGAAGAATTAACCAAAGTCTCAGCCACCCACCGGGAACCAGTATAGGACATGATCCTAAATTTTGGACTTACGTTCAGCTCCCAAAAAACGAGTTGAGAAATGGAGCTCAGGGGCACAGCAATTCACAAACTGGCAGAGTGATAAAGGACAACTATCGTCCAAAAATCTGTTGAGGGAAGTCAACGAGGTGGACTTGAAAGTGAGGCAAAATAGCAGGAAACAGATTTCAAGAGGTACGTTGGAATCGCCTGTAAAGCACAGGAAGAGGGGCACAACTTGGACAATGGTGCACTTGGCCAAAAAGGGCGTATGCGTTTTCTCCTGAATATATTCAGGAGAAAACGCATACGCCCTTTTTGGCCAAGCAAGCAAGCGGGCAATGCAAATCTGCACTACAAAGAAGTATCACTTCCCACCGGTCAAAAGGGACATCCACAAAATGTGTAAAAACCAGAAAGGCAAGACAGGCCCTGGAGAACAGGGAGCTTTGTCATGCTGATGGGCGGGATGTAAATTGCCAACTGCCTCACTGGAGGAGTGCATTGTGTTCCCTAAAACAAGTAAACAACAGAGCTACAGAGCCAAGGCCACATCCAGTCTAGGGAATATACTTTGGGAAAACTGAAAATCAATAAGAGCCACCTCCAAATTTAGGGCTGCACTGGCTACAAGAAGCTCAACTTGTGTACACCTTAAATATCCCAGGAAATATAAAAATGGTTCAAAACATTGTGGTACTTACGTACGATGGAATATCCCTCAGCGATGAAATCAATGTCATAAAACCAGTAGCAGCAAACTGAGTGGATTCAGGTACGATGAATCTAAGTGAAATAAGTCACACAGAAAAAGGAACTTATCATAAGATATCACTTATGAAGATCCTGTAAACATGGCTACACGTGAACTGAGTTAGGAAAGAGAACAGAGTCTCACATTTAGAAAACACTCTTATGCCTGCATAAAGGGGATGGAGAGGTGGGGTGATGCATAAAACCAGAGTTTGATATAAGCACAGGGACCGTTCCAAAAACCAACTTTGGAATAGACAAGACCTACACCTTCCTCAGTGAAAGAGACTCAAAACCCCATATTTCCCGCAGAGGAATATATCTGACTAGTAAGAATCTTAAAACCTATGTATTGATATGTCTCCATAAGGGAATCAAGTGTGTCTAGAGTGGCATAAACATGGCAGCGAGAATCAGCTCAAACCCACTATAAAAAGGAATTTCAAAAGCAAAACCAAAAAACAGGGAAATTCTTTACAATTCCTTCAGGGTGTCTGAGGAAACCTGGAAAGACCCTATCTACAATGACAGCTGGATGTGGCATAAGGCTGGACACTTGGGACTGAGAGGATTGGTGAGATTGGGTGAGCAAATGCAGACCCTTTCAAGCAATAATGCATGGCCCCCATTCCATGGGTCCCAACTCTCCAGGTTCAAGGGAATATTACTACAGCTATAACATGTACAGGAAACCTAGAGAATGGACACACTGTGAATACGAAAGGTTTCTAAAACTCAACGAATAGTCCCTCTCCTGGTGCTCCAGTTTGACTTTCCAACTGCCTTACTATCAATCTCCCAACTTGGAGAGACAGGCCCTTTAACCTCCTGGTTTGCACAGGTTCCCAATTTGGCAGAGGATGGAAGGGACGAGGGAGAACCCATGAGAGAGTAGCTGTTAGGCATTTGGACGGGCACATGTCACTCTAATTTCCCGGCAGGAAGAAGAATTAACCAAAGTCTCAGCCACCCACCGGGAACCAGTATAGGACATGATCCAAAATTTTGGACTTGCGTTCAGCTCACAAAAAACGAGTTGAGAAATGCAGCTCAGGGGCACAGCAATTCACAAACTGGCAGAGTGATAAAGGACAACTATCGTCCAAAAATCTGTTGAGGGAAGTCAACGAGGCGGACGTGAAAGCGAGGCAAAATAGCAGGAAACAGATTTCAAGAAGTAACTTGGAATCGCCTGTAAAGCACAGGAAGAGGGGCACAACTTGGACAATGGTGCACTTGGCCAAAAAGGGCGTATGCGTTTTCTCCTGAATATATTCAGGAGAAAACGCATACGCCCTTTTTGGCCAAGCAAGCAAGCGGGCAATGCAAATCTGCACTACAAAGAAGTATCACTTCCCACCGGTCAAAAGGGACATCCACAAAATGTGTAAAAACCAGAAAGGCAAGACAGGCCCTGGAGAACAGGGAGCCTTGTTATGCTGATGGGCGGGATGTAAATTGCCAACTGCCTCACTGGAGGAGTGCATTGTGTTCCCTAAAACAAGTAAACAACAGAGCTACAGAGCCAAGGCCACTTCCAGTCTAAGGAATATACCTTGGGAAAATTGAAAATCAATAAGAAAGAGCCACCTCCAAATTTAGGGCTGCACTGACTACAAGTACCTCAACTTGGGTACACCTTAAATATCCCAGGAAATATAAAAATGGTTCAAAACATTGTGGTACTTACGTACGATGGAATATCCCTCAGCGATGAAATCAATGTCATAAAACCAGTAGCAGCAAAATGAGTGGATTCAGGTACGATGATTCTAAGTGAAATAAGTCACACAGAAAAAGGAACTTATCATAAGATATCACTTATGAAGGTCCTGTAAACATGGCTACACGTGAACTGAGTTAGGAAAGAGAACAGAGTCTCACATTTAGAAAACACTCTTATGCCTGCATAAAGGGGATGGAGAGGTGGGGTGATGCATAAAACCAGAGTTTGATATAAGCACAGGGACCGTTCCAAAAACCAACTTTGGAATAGACAAGACCTACACCTTCCTCAGTGAAAGAGACTCAAAACCCCATATTTCCCGCAGAGGAATATATCTGACTAGTAAGAATCTTAAAACCTATGTATTGATATGTCTCCATAAGGGAATCAAGTGTGTCTAGAGTGGCATAAACATGGCAGCGAGAATCAGCTCAAACCCACTATAAAAAGGAATTTCAAAAGCAAAACCAAAAAACAGGGAAATTCTTTACAATTCCTTCAGGGTGTCTGAGGAAACCTGGAAAGACCCTATCTACAATGACAGCTGGATGTGGCATAAGGCTGGACACTTGGGACTGAGAGGATTGGTGAGATTGGGTGAGCAAATGCAGACCCTTTCAAGCAATAATGCATGGCCCCCATTCCATGGGTCCCAACTCTCCAGGTTCAAGGGAATATTACTACAGCTATAACATGTACAGGAAACCTAGAGAATGGACACACTGTGAATACGAAAGGTTTCTAAAACTCAACGAATAGTCCCTCTCCTGGTGCTCCAGTTTGACTTTCCAACTGCCTTACTATCAATCTCCCAACTTGGAGAGACAGGCCCTTTAACCTCCTGGTTTGCACAGGTTCCCAATTTGGCAGAGGATGGAAGGGACGAGGGAGAACCCATGAGAGAGTAGCTGTTAGGCATTTGGACGGGCACATGTCACTCTAATTTCCGGGCAGGAAGAAGAATTAACCAAAGTCTCAGCCACCCACCGGGAACCAGTATAGGACATGATCCAAAATTTTGGACTTGCGTTCAGCTCCCAAAAAACGAGTTGAGAAACGGAGCTCAGGAGCACAGCAATTCACAAACTGGCAGAGTGATAAAGGAAAACTATCGTCCAAAAATCTGTTGAGGGAAGTCAACGAGGCGGACTTGAAAGTGAGGCAAAATAGCAGGAAACAGATTTCAAGAGGTACGTTGGAATCGCCTGTAAAGCACAGGAAGAGGGGCACAACTTGGACAATGGTGCACTTGGCCAAAAAGGGCGTATGCGTTTTCTCCTGAATATATTCAGGAGAAAACGCATACGCCCTTTTTGGCCAAGCAAGCAAGCGGGCAATGCAATTCTGCACTACAAAGAAGTATCACTTCCCACCGGTCAAAAGGGACATCCACAAAATGTGTAAAAACCAGAAAGGCAAGACAGGCCCTGGAGAACTGGGAGCCTTGTTATGCTGATGGGCGGGATGTAAATTGCCAACTGCCTCACTGGAGGAGTGCATTGTGTTCCCTAAAACAAGTAAACAACAGAGCTACAGAGCCAAGGCCACTTCCAGTCTAGGGAATATACCTTGGGAAAACTGAAAATCAATAAGAAAGAGCCACCTCCAAATTTAGGGCTGCACTGGCTACAAGAACCTCAACTTGTGTACACCTTAAATATCCCAGGAAATATAAAAATGGTTCAAAACATTGTGGTACTTACGTACGATGGAATATCCCTCAGCGATGAAATCAATGTCATAAGACCAGTAGCAGCAAAGTGAGTGGATTCAGGTACGATGATTCTAAGTGAAATAAGTCACACAGAAAAAGGAACTTATCATAAGATATCACTTATGAAGATCCTATAAACGTGGCTACACGTGAAATGAGTTAGGAAAGAGAACAGAGTCTCACATTTAGAAAACACTCTTATGCCTGCATAAAGGGGATGGAGATGTGGGGTGATGCATAAAACCAGAGTTTGATATAAGCACAGGGACCGTTCCAAAAACCAACTTTGGAATAGACAAGACCGACACCTTCCTCAGTGAAAGAGACTCAAAACCCCATATTTCCCGGAGAGGAATATATCTGACTAGTAAGAATCTTAAAACCTATGTATTGATATGTCTCCATAAGGGAATCAAGTGGGTCTAGAGTGGCATACACATGGCAGCGAGAATCAGCTCAAACCCACTATAAAAAGGAATTTCAAAAGCAAAACCAAAAAACAGGGAAATTCTTTACAATTCCTTCAGGGTGTCTGAGGAAACCTGGAAAGACCCTATCTACAATGACAGCTGGATGTGGCATAAGGCTGGACACTTGGGACTGAGAGGATTGGTGAGATTGGTTGAGCAAATGCAGACCCTTTCAAGCAATAATGCATGGCCCCCATTCCATGGGTCCCAACTCTCCATGTTCAAGGGAATATTACTACAGCTATAACATGTACAGGAAACCCAGAGAATGGACACACTGTGAATACGAAAGGTTTCTAAAACTCAACGAATAGTCCCTCTCCTGGTGCTCCAGTTTGACTTTCCAAATGCCTTACTATCAATCTCCCAACTTGGAGAGACAGGCCCTTTAACCTCCTGGTTTGCACAGGTTCCCAATTTGGCAGAGGATGGAAGGGACGAGGGAGAACCCATGAGAGAGTAGCTGTTAGGCATTTGGACGGGCACATGTCACTCTAATTTCCCGGCAGGAAGAAGAATTAACCAAAGTCTCAGCCACCCACCGGGAACCAGTATAGGACATGATCCAAAATTTTGGACTTACGTTCAGCTCCCAAAAAACGAGTTGAGAAATGGAGCTCAGGGGCACAGCAATTCACAAACTGGCAGAGTGATAAAGGACAACTATCGTCCAAAAATCTGTTGAGGGAAGTCAACGAGGTGGACTTGAAAGTGAGGCAAAATAGCAGGAAACAGATTTCAAGAGGTACGTTGGAATCGCCTGTAAAGCACAGGAAGAGGGGCACAACTTGGACAATGGTGCACTTGGCCAAAAAGGGCGTATGCGTTTTCTCCTGAATATATTCAGGAGAAAACGCATACGCCCTTATTGGCCAAGCAAGCAAGCGGGCAATGCAAATCTGCACTACAAAGAAGTATCACTTCCCACCGGTCAAAAGGGACATCCACAAAATGTGTAAAAACCAGAAAGGCAAGACAGGCCCTGGAGAACAGGGAGCTTTGTCATGCTGATGGGCGGGATGTAAATTGCCAACTGCCTCACTGGAGGAGTGCATTGTGTTCCCTAAAACAAGTAAACAACAGAGCTACAGAGCCAAGGCCACATCCAGTCTAGGGAATATACTTTGGGAAAACTGAAAATCAATAAGAGCCACCTCCAAATTTAGGGCTGCACTGGCTACAAGAAGCTCAACTTGTGTACACCTTAAATATCCCAGGAAATATAAAAATGGTTCAAAACATTGTGGTACTTACGTACGATGGAATATCCCTCAGCGATGAAATCAATGTCATAAAACCAGTAGCAGCAAACTGAGTGGATTCAGGTACGATGATTCTAAGTGAAATAAGTCACACAGAAAAAGGAACTTATCATAAGATATCACTTATGAAGATCCTGTAAACATGGCTACACGTGAACTGAGTTAGGAAAGAGAACAGAGTCTCACATTTAGAAAACACTCTTATGCCTGCATAAAGGGGATGGAGAGGTGGGGTGATGCATAAAACCAGAGTTTGATATAAGCACAGGGACCGTTCCAAAAACCAACTTTGGAATAGACAAGACCTACACCTTCCTCAGTGAAAGAGACTCAAAACCCCATATTTCCCGCAGAGGAATATATCTGACTAGTAAGAATCTTAAAACCTATGTATTGATATGTCTCCATAAGGGAATCAAGTGTGTCTAGAGTGGCATAAACATGGAAGCGAGAATCAGCTCAAACCCACTATAAAAAGGAATTTCAAAAGCAAAACCAAAAAACAGGGAAATTCTTTACAATTCCTTCAGGGTGTCTGAGGAAACCTGGAAAGACCCTGTCTCCAATGACAGCTGGATGTGGCATAAGGCTGGACACTTGGGACTGAGAGGATTGGTGAGATTGGGTGAGCAAATGCAGACCCTTTCAAGCAATAATGCATGGCCCCCATTCCATGGGTCCCAACTCTCCAGGTTCAAGGGAATATTACTACAGCTATAACATGTACAGGAAACCTAGAGAATGGACACACTGTGAATACTAAAGGTTTCTAAAACTCAACGAATAGTCCCTCTCCTGGTGCTCCAGTTTGACTTTCCAACTGCCTTACTATCAATCTCCCAACTTGGAGAGACAGGCCCTTTAACCTCCTGGTTTGCACAGGTTCCCAATTTGGCAGAGGATGGAAGGGACGAGGGAGAACCCATGAGAGAGTAGCTGTTAGGCATTTGGACGGGCACATGTCACTCTAATTTCCCGGCAGGAAGAAGAATTAACCAAAGTCTCAGCCACCCACCGGGAACCAGTATAGGACATGATCCAAAATTTTGGACTTGCGTTCAGCTCACAAAAAACGAGTTGAGAAATGCAGCTCAGGGGCACAGCAATTCACAAACTGGCAGAGTGATAAAGGACAACTATCGTCCAAAAATCTGTTGAGGGATGTCAACGAGGCGGACGTGAAAGCGAGGCAAAATAGCAGGAAACAGATTTCAAGAAGTAACTTGGAATCGCCTGTAAAGCACAGGAAGAGGGGCACAACTTGGACAATGGTGCACTTGGCCAAAAAGGGCGTATGCGTTTTCTCCTGAATATATTCAGGAGAAAACGCATACGCCCTTTTTGGCCAAGCAAGCAAGCGGGCAATGCAAATCTGCACTACAAAGAAGTATCACTTCCCAACGGTCAAAAGGGACATCCACAAAATGTGTAAAAACCAGAAAGGCAAGACAGGCCCTGGAGAACAGGGAGCCTTGTTATGCTGATGGGCGGGATGTAAATTGCCCACTGCCTCACTGGAGGAGTGCATTGTGTTCCCTAAAACAAGTAAACAACAGAGCTACAGAGCCAAGGCCACTTCCAGTCTAAGGAATATACCTTGGGAAAACTGAAAATCAATAAGAAAGAGCCACCTCCAAGTTTAGGGCTGCACTGACTACAAGAACCTCAACTTGGGTACACCTTAAATATCCCAGGAAATATAAAAATGGTTCAAAACATTGTGGTACTTACGTACGATGGAATATCCCTCAGCGATGAAATCAATGTCATAAAACCAGTAGCAGCAAAGTGAGTGGATTCAGGTACGATGATTCTAAGTGAAATAAGTCACACAGAAAAAGGAACTTATCATAAGATATCACTTAGGAAGATCCTGTAAACATGGCTACACGTGAACTGAGTTAGGAAAGAGAACAGAGTCTCACATTTAGAAAACACTCTTATGCCTGCATAAAGGGGATGGAGAGGTGGGGTGATGCATAAAACCAGAGTTTGATATAAGCACAGGTAACGTTCCAAAAACCAACTATGGAATAGACAAGACCTACACCTTCATCAGTGAAAGGGACTCAAATCCCTATATTTCCCACAGAGGTATATATCTCACTAGTAACAATCTTAAAAGCTAGGTATTGATATGTCTGCATAAGGGAATCAAGTGTGTCTAGACTGGCATAAACATGGCAGCTAGAATCAGCTCAAACCCACAATAAAAAGGAATTTCAAAAACAAAACAAAAAAAACAGGGAATTTCTTTACAATTCCTTCAAGGTCTCTGATGAAACCTGGAATAAGCCTATCTACAATGACAGCTGGATGTGGCATAAGGCTGGACACTTGGGACTGAGCAGATTGGAGAGATTGGTTGAGCAAATGCAGACCCTTTCAAGCAATATTTCATGGCACCCGTTCCATTGCTCCCAACTCTCCAGCTTGAAGGGAATATTACGACAGCTATAACATGTACGGGAAACCTAGAGAATGGACACACTGTGAATACGAATGGTTTCTAAAACTCAACGAATAGTCCCTCTCCTGGATATCCGGTTTGACTTTCCAACTGCTTTACTATCAATCTCCCAACTTGGAGAGACAGCCCCTTTAACCTCCTGGTTCGCACAGGTTGCCAATTTGTCAGAGGATGAAAGGGAAGAGGGAGAACCAATGAGAGAGTAGCTATTAGGCATTTGGACGGGCACATGCCATTTTAAATTCCCGGCAGGAAGAATAATTAATCAAAGTCTCAGCCACCCACCGGGAATCAGTATAGGGCCTGAACTAAAATTTGGGACTTGTGTTCAGCTCACAAATAACGAGTTGAAAAATGGAGCTCAGGGGCACAGCAATTCACAAACTGGCAGAGTAATAAAGGACAACTATCGTCCAAAAATCTTTTGAGGGAAGGCAATGAGGCGGACTTGAAAGCGAGGCAGAATAGCAGGAAAATCGATTTCAAGAGGTACGTAGGATTCGCCTTGAGAGAATAGGAAGAGGGGCACAACTTTGACACTGATGCACTTGGCCAAAAAGGGTCTATGCGTTTTCTCCTGATTACATTCAGGAGAACATGCATAGGCCCTTTTTGGCCAAGCAAGCAAGTGGGCAATGCAAATCTGCACGACAAAGAAGTATCACTTCCCACCGGTCAAAAGGGACATCCACAAAATGTATAAAAACCAGAAAGGCAAGACAGGCCCTGGAGAATATACGGAGCCTTGTTATGCTGATGGGCCGTATGTAAATTGCCAACTGCCTCTCAGGAGGATTGCATTTTGCTCCCTATAACAAGTAAACAACAGAGCTACTGAGCCAAGTGTGCTTCCAGTCTAGGGAATATACCTTGGGAAAACGGAATATCAATAAGACAGAGCCACACCAAAATTTAGGGCTGCACTGCTTACAGGAAACTCAACTGGGTTACACCTTAAATATCCCACGAAATATAAAAATGGTTCAAAACATTGTGGTACTTACGTACGATGGAATATCCCTGAGCCATGAAATCAATGTCATAAGACCAGGAGCACCAAAATGAGTGGATTCAGGTACGATGATTCTAAGTGAAATATGTCACACAGAAAAAGAAACTTATCATAAGATGTCACTTATGAAGATCCTGTAAACATGGCTACACATGAGCTGAGTTAGGAAAGAGAACAGAGTCTCACATTTAGAAAACACACTTATGCCTGCTTCAGGGGGAAGGAGAGGTGGGGTGATGCATAAAACCAGAGTTCGATATAAGCACAGGTACCATTAAAAAAAACCTACTATGGAATAGACAAGACCTACACCTTCCTCAGTGAAAGAGACTCAAAACCCCATATTTCCCGCAGAGGAATATATCTGACTAGTAAGAATCTTAAAACCTATGTATTGATATGACTCCATAAGGGAATCAAGTGTGTCTAGAGTGGCATAAACATGGCAGCGAGAATCAGCTCAAACCCACTATAAAAAGGAATTTCAAAAGCAAAAACAAGAAACAGGGAAATTCTTTACAATTCCTTCAGGGTGTCTGAGGAAACCTGGAAAGACCCTATCTACAATGACAGCTGGATGTGGCATAAGGCTGGACACTTGGGACTGAGAGGATTGGTGAGATTGGGTGAGCAAATGCAGACCCTTTCAAGCAATAATGCATGGCCCCCATTCCATGGGTCCCAACTCTCCAGGTTCAAGGGAATATTACTACAGCTATAACATGTACAGGAAACCTAGAGAATGGACACACTGTGAATACGAAAGGTTTATAAAACTCAACGAATAGTCCCTCTCCTGGTGCTCCAGTTTGACTTTCCAACTGCCTTACTATCAATCTCCCAACTTGGAGAGACAGGCCCTTTAACCTCCTGGTTTGCACAGGTTCCCAATTTGGCAGAGGATGGAAGGGACGAGGGAGAACCCATGAGAGAGTAGCTGTTAGGCATTTGGACGGGCACATGTCACTCTAATTTCCCGGCAGGAAGAAGAATTAACCAAAGTCTCAGCCACCCACCGGGAACCAGTATAGGACAGGATCCAAAATTTTGGACTTGCGTTCAGCTCACAAAAAACGAGTTGAGAAATGGAGCTCAGGGGCACAGCAATTCACAAACTGGCAGAGTGATAAAGGACAACTATCGTCCAAATATCTCTTGAGGGAAGTCAACGAGGCAGACTTGAAAGCGAGGCAAAATAGCAGGAAACAGATTTCAAGAGGTACCTGGGAATCGCATGTAAAGCACAGGAAGAGGGGCACAACTTGGACAATGGTGCACTTGGCCAAAAAGGGCGTATGCGTTTTCTCCTGAATATATTCAGGAGAAAACGCATACGCCCTTTTTGGCCAAGCAAGCAAGCGGGCAATGCAAATCTGCACTACAAAGAAGTATCACTTCCCACCGGTCAAAAGGGACATCCACAAAATGTGTAAAAACCAGAAAGGCAAGACAGGCCCTGGAGAACTGGGAGCCTTGTTATGCTGATGGGCGGGATGTAAATTGCCAACTGCCTCACTGGAGGAGTGCATTGTGTTCCCTAAAACAAGTAAACAACAGAGCTACAGAGCCAAGGCCACTTCCAGTCTAGGGAATATACCTTGGAAAAACTGAAAATCAATAAGAAAGAGCCACCTCCAAATTTAGGGCTGCACTGACTACAAGAACCTCAACTTGGGTACACCTTAAATATCCCAGGAAATATAAAAATGGTTCAAAACATTGTGGTACTTACGTACGATGGAATATCCCTCAGCCATGAAATGAATGTCATAAGACCAGTAGCAGCAAAGTGAGTGGATTCAGGTACTATGATTCTAAGTGAAATAAGTCACACAGAAAAAGAAACTTATCATAAGATATCACTTAGGAAGATCCTGTAAACATGGCTACACGTGAACTGAGTTAGGAAAGAGAACAGAGTCTCACATTTAGAAAACACTCTTATGCCTGCATAAAGGGGAGGAGAGGTGGGGTGATGCATAAAACCAGAGTTTGATATAAGCACAGGGACCGTTTCAAAAACCAACTTTGGAATTGACAAGACCGACACCTTCCTCAGTGAAAGAGACTCAAAACCCCATATTTCCCACAGAGGAATATATCTGACTAGTAAGAATCTTAAAACCTATGTATTGATATGTCTCCATAAGGGAATCAAGTGTGTCTAGAGTGGCATAAACATGGCAGCGAGAATCAGCTCAAACCCACTATAAAAAGGAATTTCAAAAGCAAAACCAAAAAACAGGGAAATTCTTTACAATTCCTTCAGGGTGTCTGAGGAAACCTGGAAAGACCCTATCTACAATGACAGCTGGATGTGGCATAAGGCTGGACACTTGGGACTGAGAGGATTGGTGAGATTGGGTGAGCAAATGCAGACCCTTTCAAGCAATAATGCATGGCCCCCATTCCATGGGTCCCAACTCTCCAGTTTCAAGGGAATATTACTACAGCTATAACATGTACAGGAAACCTAGAGAATGGACACACTGTGAATACGAAAGGTTTCTAAAACTCAACGAATAGTCCCTCTCCTGGTGCTCCAGTTTGACTTTCCAACTGCCTTACTATCAATCTCCCAACTTGGAGAGACAGGCCCTTTAACCTCCTGGTTTGCACAGGTTCCCAATTTGTCAGAGGATGGAAGGGACGAGGGAGGACCCATGAGAGAGTAGCTGTTAGGCATTTGGACGGGCACATGTCACTCTAATTTCCCGGCAGGAAGAAGAATTAACCAAAGTCTCAGCGACCCACCGGGAACCAGTATAGGACATGATCCAAAATTTTGGACTTGCGTTCAGCTCACCAAAAACGAGTTGAGAAATGGAGCTCAGGGGCACAGCAATTCACAAACTGGCAGAGTGATAAAGGACAACTATCGTCCAAAAATCTGTTGAGGGAAGTCAACGAGGCGGACTTGAAAGCGAGGCAAAATAGCAGGAAACAGATTTCAAGAGGTACCTTGGAATCGCCTGTAAAGCACAGGAAGAGGGGCACAACTTGGACAATGGTGCACTTGGCCAAAAAGGGCGTATGCGTTTTCTCCTGAATATATTCAGGAGAAAACGCATACGCCCTTTTTGGCCAAGCAAGCAAGCGGGCAATGCAAATCTGCACTACAAAGAAGTATCACTTCCCACCGGTCAAAAGGGACATCCACAAAATGTGTAAAAACCAGAAAGGCAAGACAGGCCCTGGAGAACTGGGAGCCTTGTTATGCTGATGGGCGGGATGTAAATTGCCAACTGCCTCACTGGAGGAGTGCATTGTGTTCCCTAAAACAAGTAAACAACAGAGCTACAGAGCCAAGGCCACTTCCAGTCTAGGGAATATACCTTGGGAAAACTGAAAATCAATAAGAAAGAGCCACCTCCAAATTTAGGGCTGCACTGACTACAAGAACCTCAACTTGGGTACACCTTAAATATCCCAGGAAATATAAAAATGGTTCAAAACATTGTGGTACTTACGTACGATGGAATATCCCTCAGCCATGAAATGAATGTCATAAGACCAGTAGCAGCAAAGTGAGTGGATTCAGGTACTATGATTCTAAGTGAAATAAGTCACACAGAAAAAGAAACTTATCATAAGATATCACTTAGGAAGATCCTGTAAACATGGCTACACGTGAACTGAGTTAGGAAAGAGAACAGAGTCTCACATTTAGAAAACACTCTTATGCCTGCATAAAGGGGAGGAGAGGTGGGGTGATGCATAAAACCAGAGTTTGATATAAGCACAGGGACCGTTTCAAAAACCAACTTTGGAATTGACAAGACCGACACCTTCCTCAGTGAAAGAGACTCAAAACCCCATATTTCCCACAGAGGAATATATCTGACTAGTAAGAATCTTAAAACCTATGTATTGATATGTCTCCATAAGGGAATCAAGTGTGTCTAGAGTGGCATAAACATGGCAGCGAGAATCAGCTCAAACCCACTATAAAAAGGAATTTCAAAAGCAAAACCAAAAAACAGGGAAATTCTTTACAATTCCTTCAGGGTGTCTGAGGAAACCTGGAAAGACCCTATCTACAATGACAGCTGGATGTGGCATAAGGCTGGACACTTGGGACTGAGAGGATTGGTGAGATTGGGTGAGCAAATGCAGACCCTTTCAAGCAATAATGCATGGCCCCCATTCCATGGGTCCCAACTCTCCAGGTTCAAGGGAATATTACTACAGCTATAACATGTACAGGAAACCTAGAGAATGGACACACTGTGAATACGAAAGGTTTCTAAAACTCAACGAATAGTCCCTCTCCTGGTGCTCCAGTTTGACTTTCCAACTGCCTTACTATCAATCTCCCAACTTGGAGAGACAGGCCCTTTAACCTCCTGGTTTGCACAGGTTCCCAATTTGTCAGAGGATGGAAGGGACGAGGGAGGACCCATGAGAGAGTAGCTGTTAGGCATTTGGACGGGCACATGTCACTCTAATTTCCCGGCAGGAAGAAGAATTAACCAAAGTCTCAGCGACCCACCGGGAACCAGTATAGGACATGATCCAAAATTTTGGACTTGCGTTCAGCTCACCAAAAACGAGTTGAGAAATGGAGCTCAGGGGCACAGCAATTCACAAACTGGCAGAGTGATAAAGGACAACTATCGTCCAAAAATCTGTTGAGGGAAGTCAACGAGGCGGACTTGAAAGCGAGGCAAAATAGCAGGAAACAGATTTCAAGAGGTACCTTGGAATCGCCTGTAAAGCACAGGAAGAGGGGCACAACTTGGACAATGGTGCACTTGGCCAAAAAGGGCGTATGCGTTTTCTCCTGAATATATTCAGGAGAAAACGCATACGCCCTTTTTGGCCAAGCAAGCAAGCGGGCAATGCAAATCTGCACTACAAAGAAGTATCACTTCCCACTGGTCAAAAGGGACATCCACAAAATGTGTAAAAACCAGAAAGGCAAGACAGGCCCTGGAGAACTGGTAGCCTTGTTATGCTGATGGGCGGGATGTAAATTGCCAACTGCCTCACTGGAGGAGTGCATTGTGTTCCCTAAAACAAGTAAACAACAGAGCTACAGAGCCAAGGCCACTTCCAGTCTAGGGAATATACCTGGGGAAAACTGAAAATCAATAAGAAAGAGCCACCTCCAAATTTAGGGCTGCACTGGCTACAAGAACCTCAACTTGGGTACACCTTAAATATCCCAGGAAATATAAAAATGGTTCAAAACATTGTGGTACTTACGTACGATGGAATATCCCTCAGCCATGAAATCAATGTCATAAGACCAGTAGCAGCAAAGTGAGTGGATTCAGGTACGATGATTCTAAGTGAAATAAGTCACACAGAAAAAGAAACTTATCATAAGATATCACTTATGAAGATCCTGTAAACATGGCTACACGTGAACTGAGTTAGGAAAGAGAACAGAGTCTCACATTTAGAAAACACTCTTATGCCTGCATAAAGGGGAAGGAGAGGTGGGGTGATGCATAAAACCAGAGTTTGATATAAGCACAGGGACCGTTTCAAAAACCAACTTTGGAATTGACAAGACCGACACCTTCCTCAGTGAAAGAGACTCAAAACCCCATATTTCCCACAGAGGAATATATCTGACTAGTAAGAATCTTAAAACCTATGTATTGATATGTCTCCATAAGCGAGTCAAGTGTGTCTAGAGTGGCATAAACATGGCAGCGAGAATCAGCTCAAACCCACTATAAAAAGGAATTTCAAAAGCAAAACCAAAAAACAGGGAAATTCTTTACAATTCCTTTAGGGTGTCTGAGGAAACCTGGAAAGACCCTATCTACAATGACAGCTGGATGTGGCATAAGGCTGGACACTTGGGACTGAGAGGATTGGTGAGATTGGGTGAGCAAATGCAGACCCTTTCAAGCAATAATGCATGGCCCCCATTCCATGGGTCCCAACTCTCCAGGTTCAAGGGAATATTACTACAGCTATAACATGTACAGGAAACCTAGAGAATGGACACACTGTGAATACGAAAGGTTTCTAAAACTCAACGAATAGTCCCTCTCCTGGTGCTCCAGTTTGACTTTCCAACTGCCTTACTATCAATCTCCCAACTTGGAGAGACAGGCCCTTTAACCTCCTGGTTTGCACAGGTTCCCAATTTGGCAGAGGATGGAAGGGACGAGGGAGAACCCATGAGAGAGTAGCTGTTAGGCATTTGGACGGGCACATGTCACTCTAATTTCCCGGCAGGAAGAAGAATTAACCAAAGTCTCAGCCACCCAGCGGGAACCAGTATAGGACATGATCCAAAATTTTCGACTTGCGTTCAGCTCCCAAAAAACGAGTTGAGAAATGGAGCTCAGGGGCACAGCAATTCACAAACTGGCAGAGTGATAAAGGACAACTATCGTCCAAAAATCTGTTGAGGGAAGTCAACGAGGCGGACTTGAAAGTGAGGCAAAATAGCAGGAAATAGATTTCAAGAGGTACGTTGGAATCGCCTGTAAAGCACAGGAAGAGGGGCACAACTTGGACAATGGTGCACTTGGCCAAAAAGGGCGTATGCGTTTTCTCCTGAATATATTCAGGAGAAAACGCATACGCCCTTTTTGGCCAAGCAAGCAAGCGGGCAATGCAAATCTGCACTACAAAGATGTATCACTTCCCACCGGTCAAAAGGGACATCCACAAAATGTGTAAAAACCAGAAAGGCAAGACAGGCCCTGGAGAACAGGGAGCCTTGTTATGCTGATGGGTGGGATGTAAATTGCCAACTGCCTCACTGGAGGAGTGCATTGTGTTCCCTAAAACAAGTAAACAACAGAGCTACAGAGCCAAGGCCACTTCCAGTCTAGGGAATATACCTTGGGAAAACTGAAAATCAATAAGAAAGAGCCACCTCCAAATTTAGGGCTGCACTGACTACAAGAACCTCAACTTGGGTACACCTTAAATATCCCAGGAAACATAAAAATGGTTCAAAATATTGTGGTACTTACATACGATGGAATATCCCTCAGCCATGAAATCAATGTCATAAGACCAGTAGCAGCAAAGTGAGTGGAATCAGGTACGATGATTCTAAGTGAAATAAGTCACACAGAAAAAGAAACTTATCATAAGATATCACTTATGAAGATCCTGTAAACATGGCTACACGTGAACTGAGTTAGGAAAGAGAACAGAGTCTCACATTTAGAAAACACTCTTATGCCTGCATAAAGGGGAAGGAGAGGTGGGGTGATGCATAAAACCAGAGTTTGATATAAGCACAGGGACCGTTTCAAAAACCAACTTTGGAATTGACAAGACCGACACCTTCCTTAGTGAAAGAGACTCAAAACCCCATATTTCCCACTGAGGAATATAGCTGACTAGTAAGAATCTTAAAACCTATGTATTGATATGTCTCCATAAGGGAATCAAGTGTGTCTAGAGTGGCATAAACATGGCAGCGAGAATCAGCTCAAACCCACTATAAAAAGGAATTTCAAAAGCAAAACCAAAAAACAGGGAAATTCTTTACAATTCCTTCAGGGTGTCTGAGGAAACCTGGAAAGACCCTATCTACAATGACAGCTGGATGTGGCATAAGGCTGGACACTTGGGACTGAGAGGATTGGTGTGATTGGGTGAGCAAATGCAGACCCTTTCAAGCAATAATGCATGGCCCCCATTCCATGGGTCCCAACTCTCCAGGTTCAAGGGAATATTACTACAGCTATAACATGTACAGGAAACCTAGAGAATGGACACACTGTGAATACGAAAGGTTTCTAAAACTCAACGAATAGTCCCTCTCCTGGTGCTCCAGTTTGACTTTCCAACTGCCTTACTATCAATCTCCCAACTTGGAGAGACAGGCCCTTTAACCTCCTGGTTTGCACAGGTTCCCAATTTGGCAGAGGATGGAAGGGACGAGGGAGAACCCATGAGAGAGTAGCTGTTAGGCATTTGGACGGGCACATGTCACTCTAATTTCCCGGCAGAAAGAAGAATTAACCAAAGTCTCAGCCAACCACCGGGAACCAGTATAGGACATGATCCAAAATTTTGGACTTGCGTTCAGCTCACAAAAAACGAGTTGAGAAATGGAGCTCAGGGGCACAGCAATTCACAAACTGGCAGAGTGATAAAGGACAACTATCGTCCAAAAATCTGTTGAGGGAAGTCAACGAGGCGGACTTGAAAGCGAGGCAAAATAGCAGGAAACAGATTTCAAGAGGTACCTTGGAATCGCCTGTAAAGCACAGGAAGAGGGGCACAACTTGGACAATGGTGCACTTGGCCAAAAAGTGCGTATGCGTTTTCTCCTGAATATATTCAGGAGAAAACGCATACGCCCTTTTTGGCCAAGCAAGCAAGCGGGCAATGCAAATCTGCACTACAAAGAAGTATCATTTCCCACCGGTCAAAAGGGACATCCACAAAATGTGTAAAAACCAGAAAGGCAAGACAGGCCCTGGAGAACAGGGAGCCTTGTTATGCTGATGGGCGGGATGTCAATTGCCAACTGCCTCACTGGAGGAGTGCATTGTGTTCCCTAAAACAAGTAAACAACAGAGCTACAGAGCCAAGGCCACTTCCAGTCTAGGGAATATACCTTGGGAAAACTGAAAATCAATAAGAAAGAGCCACCTCCAAATTTAGGGCTGCACTGACTACAAGAACCTCAACTTGGGTACACCTTAAATATCCCAGGAAACATAAAAATGGTTCAAAATATTGTGGTACTTACATACGATGGAATATCCCTCAGCCATGAAATCAATGTCATAAGACCAGTAGCAGCAAAGTGAGTGGAATCAGGTACGATGATTCTAAGTGAAATAAGTCACACAGAAAAAGAAACTTATCATAAGATATCACTTATGAAGATCCTGTAAACATGGCTACACGTGAACTGAGTTAGGAAAGAGAACAGAGTCTCACATTTAGAAAACACTCTTATGCCTGCATAAAGGGGAAGGAGAGGTGGGGTGATGCATAAAACCAGAGTTTGATATAAGCACAGGGACCGTTTCAAAAACCAACTTTGGAATTGACAAGACCGACACCTTCCTTAGTGAAAGAGACTCAAAACCCCATATTTCCCACAGAGGAATATAGCTGACTAGTAAGAATCTTAAAACCTATGTATTGATATGTCTCCATAAGGGAATCAAGTGTGTCTAGAGTGGCATAAACATGGCAGCGAGAATCAGCTCAAACCCACTATAAAAAGGAATTTCAAAAGCAAAACCAAAAAACAGGGAAATTCTTTACAATTCCTTCAGGGTGTCTGAGGAAACCTGGAAAGACCCTATCTACAATGACAGCTGGATGTGGCATAAGGCTGGACACTTGGGACTGAGAGGATTGGTGTGATTGGGTGAGCAAATGCAGACCCTTTCAAGCAATAATGCATGGCCCCCATTCCATGGGTCCCAACTCTCCAGGTTCAAGGGAATATTACTACAGCTATAACATGTACAGGAAACCTAGAGAATGGACACACTGTGAATACGAAAGGTTTCTAAAACTCAACGAATAGTCCCTCTCCTGGTGCTCCAGTTTGACTTTCCAACTGCCTTACTATCAATCTCCCAACTTGGAGAGACAGGCCCTTTAACCTCCTGGTTTGCACAGGTTCCCAATTTGGCAGAGGATGGAAGGGACGAGGGAGAACCCATGAGAGAGTAGCTGTTAGGCATTTGGACGGGCACATGTCACTCTAATTTCCCGGCAGAAAGAAGAATTAACCAAAGTCTCAGCCAACCACCGGGAACCAGTATAGGACATGATCCAAAATTTTGGACTTGCGTTCAGCTCACAAAAAACGAGTTGAGAAATGGAGCTCAGGGGCACAGCAATTCACAAACTGGCAGAGTGATAAAGGACAACTATCGTCCAAAAATCTGTTGAGGGAAGTCAACGAGGCGGACTTGAAAGCGAGGCAAAATAGCAGGAAACAGATTTCAAGAGGTACCTTGGAATCGCCTGTAAAGCACAGGAAGAGGGGCACAACTTGGACAATGGTGCACTTGGCCAAAAAGTGCGTATGCGTTTTCTCCTGAATATATTCAGGAGAAAACGCATACGCCCTTTTTGGCCAAGCAAGCAAGCGGGCAATGCAAATCTGCACTACAAAGAAGTATCATTTCCCACCGGTCAAAAGGGACATCCACAAAATGTGTAAAAACCAGAAAGGCAAGACAGGCCCTGGAGAACAGGGAGCCTTGTTATGCTGATGGGCGGGATGTCAATTGCCAACTGCCTCACTGGAGGAGTGCATTGTGTTCCCTAAAACAAGTAAACAACAGAGCTACAGAGCCAAGGCCACTTCCAGTCTAGGGAATATACCTTGGGAAAACTGAAAATCAATAAGAAACAGCCACCTCCACATTTAGGGCTGCACTGGCTACAAGAACCTCAACTTGGGTACACCTTAAATATCCCAGGAAACATAAAAATGGTTCAAAACATTGTGGTACTTACGTACGATGGAATATCCCTCAGCCATGAAATCAATGTCATAAGACCAGTAGCAGCAAAGTGAGTGGATTCAGGTACGATGATTCTAAGTGAAATAAGTCACACAGAAAAAGAAACTTATCATAAGATATCACTTATGAAGATCCTGTAAACATGGCTACACGTGAACTGAGTTAGGAAAGAGAACAGAGTCTCACATTTAGAAAACACTCTTATGCCTGCATAAAGGGGAAGGAGAGGTGGGGTGATGCATAAAACCAGAGTTTGATATAAGCACAGGGACCGTTTCAAAAACCAACTTTGGAATTGACAAGACCGACACCTTCCTTAGTGAAAGAGACTCAAAACCCCATATTTCCCACAGAGGAATATATCTGACTAGTAAGAATCTTAAAACCTATGTATTGATATGTCTCCATAAGGCAATCAAGTGTGTCTAGAGTGGCATAAACATGGCAGCGAGAATCAGCTCAAACCCACTATAAAAAGGAATTTCAAAAGCAAAACCAAAAAACAGGGAAATTCTTTACAATTCCTTCAGGGTGTCTGAGGAAACCTGGAAAGACCCTATCTACAATGACAGCTGGATGTGGCATAAGGCTGGACACTTGGGACTGAGAGGATTGGTGAGATTGGGTGAGCAAATGCAGACCCTTTCAAGCAATAATGCATGGCCCCCATTCCATGGGTCCCAACTCTCCATGTTCAAGGGAATATTACTACAGCTATAACATGTACAGGAAACCTAGAGAATGGACACACTGTGAATACGAAAGGTTTCGAAAACTCAACGAATAGTCCCTCTCCTGGTGCTCCAGTTTGACTTTCCAACTGCCTTACTATCAATCTCCCAACTTGGAGAGACAGGCCCTTTAACCTCCTGGTTTGCACAGGTTCCCAATTTGGCAGAGGATGGAAGGGACGAGGGAGAACCCATGAGAGAGTAGCTGTTAGGCATTTGGACGGGCACATGTCACTCTAATTTCCCGGCAGGAAGAAGAATTAACCAAAGTCTCAGCCACCCACCGGGAACCAGTATAGGACATGATCCAAAATTTTGGACTTGCGTTCAGCTCACAAAAAACGAGTTGAGAAATGGAGCTCAGGGGCACAGCAATTCACAAACTGGCAGAGTGATAAAGGACAACTATCGTCCAAAAATCTGTTGAGGGAAGTCAACGAGGCGGACTTGAAAGCGAGGCAAAATAGCAGGAAACAGATTTCAAGAGGAACCTTGGAATCCCCTGTAAAGCACAGGAAGAGGGGCACAACTTGGACAATGGTGCACTTGGCCAAAAAGGGCGTATGCGTTTTCTCCTGAATATATTCAGGAGAAAACGCATACGCCCTTTTTGGCCAAGCAAGCAAGCGGGCAATGCAAATCTGCACTACAAAGAAGTATCACTTCCCACCGGTCAAAAGGGACATCCACAAAATGTGTAATAACCAGAAAGGCAAGACAGGCCCTGGAGAACAGGGAGCCTTGTTATGCTGATGGGCGGGATGTAAATTGCCAACTGCCTCACTGGAGGAGTGCATTGTGTTCCCTAAAACAAGTAAACAACAGAGCTACAGAGCCAAGGCCACTTCCAGTCTAGGGAATATACCTGGGGAAAACTGAAAATCAATAAGAAAGAGCCACCTCCAAACTTAGGGCTGCACTGGCTACAAGAACCTCATCTTGGGTACACCTTAAATATCCCAGGAAATATAAAAATGGTTCAAAACATTGTGGTACTTACGTACGATGGAATATCCCTCAGCCATGAAATCAATGTCATAAGACCAGTAGCAGCAAAGTGAGTGGATTCAGGTACGATGATTCTAAGTGAAATAAGTCACACAGAAAAAGAAACTTATCATAAGATATCACTTATGAAGATCCTGTAAACATGGCTACACGTGAACTGAGTTAGGAAAGAGAACAGAGTCTCACATTTAGAAAACACTCTTATGCCTGCATAAAGGGGAAGGAGAGGTGGGGTGATGCATAAAACCAGAGTTTGATATAAGCACAGGGACCGTTCCACAAACCAACTTTTGAATAGACAAGACCTACACCTTCCTCAGTGAAAGAGACTCAAAACCCCATATTTCCCGCAGAGGAATATATCTGGCTAGTAAGAATCTTAAAACCTATGTATTGATATGTCTCCATAAGGGAATCAAGTGTGTCTAGAGTGGCATAAATATGGCAGCGAGAATCAGCTCAAACCCACTATAAAAAGGAATTTCAAAAGCAAAACCAAAAAACAGGGAAATTTTTTACAATTCCTGCAGGGTGTCTGAGGAAACCTGGAAAGACCCTATCTACAATGACAGCTGGATGTGGCATAAGGCTGGACACTTGGGACTGAGAGGATTGGTGAGATTGGGTGAGCAAATGCAGACCCTTTCAAGAAATAATGCATGGCCCCCATTCCATGGGTCCCAACTCTCCAGGTTCAAGGGAATATTACTACAGCTATAACATGTACAGGAAACCTAGAGAATGGACACACTGTGAATATGAAAGGTTTCTAAAACTCAACGAATAGTCCCTCTCCTGGTGCTCCAGTTTGACTTTCCAACTGCCTTACTATCAATCTCCCAACTTGGACAGACAGGCCCTTTAACCTCCTGGTTTGCACAGGTTCCCAATTTGGCAGAGGATGGAAGGGACGAGGGAGAACCCATGAGAGAGTAGCTGTTAGGCATTTGGACGGGCACATGTCACTCTAATTTCCCGGCAGGAAGAAGAATTAACCAAAGTCTCAGCCACACACCGGGAACCAGTATAGGACATGATCCAAAATTTTGGACTTGCGTTCAGCTCACAAAAAACGAGTTGAGAAATGGAGCTCAGGGGCACAGCAATTCACAAACTGGCAGAGTGATAAAGGACAACTATCGTCCAAAAATCTGTTGAGGGAAGTCAACGAGGCGGACTTGAAAGCGAGGCAAAATAGCAGGAAACAGATTTCAAGAGGTACCTTGGAATCGCCTGTAAAGCACAGGAAGAGGGGCACAACTTGGACAATGGTGCACTTGGCCAAAAAGGGCGTATGTGTTTTCTCCTGAATATATTCAGGAGAAAACGCATACGCCCTTTTTGGCCAAGCAAGCAAGCGGGCAATGCAAATCTGCACTACAAAGAAGTATCACTTCCCACCGGTCAAAAGGGACATCCACAAAATGTGTAAAAACCAGAAAGGCAAGACAGGCCCTGGAGAACTGGGAGCCTTGTTATGCTGATGGGCGGGATGTAAATTGCCAACTGCCTCACTGGAGGAGTGCATTGTGTTCCCTAAAACAAGTAAACAACAGAGCTACAGAGCCAAGGCCACTTCCAGTCTAGGGAATATACCTTGGGAAAACTGAAAATCAATAAGAAAGAGCCACCTCCAAATTTAGGGCTGCACTGACTACAAGAACCTCAACTTGGGTACACCATAAATATCCCAGGAAATATAAAAATGGTTCAAAACATTGTGGTACTTACGTACGATGGAATATCCCTCAGCCATGAAATCAATGTCATAAGACCAGTAGCAGCAAAGTGAGTGGATTCAGGTACGATGATTCTAAGTGAAATAAGTCATACAGAAAAAGAAACTTATCATAAGATATCACTTATGAAGATCCTGTAAACATGGCTACACGTGAACTGAGTTAGGAAAGAGAACAGAGTCTCACATTTAGAAAACACTCTTATGCCTGCATAAAGGGGAAGGAGAGGTGGGGTGATGCATAAAACCAGAGTTTGATATAAGCACAGGGACCGTTTCAAAAACCAACTTTGGAATAGACAAGACCTACACCTTCCTCAGTGAAAGAGACTCAAAACCCCATATTTCCCACAGAGGAATATATCTGACTAGTAAGAATCTTAAAACCTATGTATTGATATGACTCCATGAGGGAATCAAGTGTGTCTAGAGTGGCATAAACATGGCAGCGAGAATCAGCTCAAACCCACTATAAAAAGGAATTTCAAAAGCAAAACCAAAAAACAGGGAAATTCTTTACAATTCCTTCAGGGTGTCTGAGGAAACCTGGAAAGACCCTATCTACAATGACAGCTGGATATGTTATAAAGCTGGACACTTGGGACTGAGAGGATTGGTGAGATTGGGTGAGCAAATGCAGACCCTTTCAAGCAATAATGCATGGCCCCCATTCCATGGGTACCAACTCTCCTTGTTCAAGGGAATATTACTACAGCTATAACATGTACAGGAAACCTAGAGAATGGACACACTGTGAATACGAAAGGTTTCTAAAACTCAACGAATAGTCCCTCTCCTGGTGCTCCAGTTTGACTTTCCAACTGCCTTACTATCAATCTCCCAACTTGGAGAGACAGGCCCTTTAACCTCCTGGTTTGCACAGGTTCCCAATTTGGCAGAGGATGGAAGGGACGAGGGAGAACCCATGAGAGAGTAGCTGTTAGGCATTTGGACGGGCACATGTCACTCTAATTTCCCGGCAGGAAGAAGAATTAACCAAAGTCTCAGCCACCCACCGGGAACCAGTATAGGACATGATCCAAAATTTTGGACTTGCGTTCAGCTCACAAAAAACGAGTTGAGAAAAGGAGCTCAGGGGCACAGCAATTCACAAACTGGCAGAGTGATAAAGGACAACTATCGTCCAAAAATCTGTTGAGGGAAGTAAACGAGGCGGACTTGAAAGTGAGGCAAAATAGCAGGAAACAGATTTCAAGAGGTACGTTGGAATCACCTGTAAAGCACAGGAAGAGGGGCACAACTTGGACAATGATGCACTTGGCCAAAAAGGGCGTATGCGTTTTCTCCTGAATATATTCAGGAGAAAACGCATACGCCCTTTTTGGCCAAGCAAGCAAGCGGGCAATGCAAATCTGCACTACAAAGTAGTATCACTTCCCACCGGTCATAAGGGACATCCACAAAATGTGTAAAAACCAGAAAGGCAAGACAGGCCCTGGAGAACAGGGAGCCTTGTTATGCTGATGGGTGGGATGTAAATTGCTAACTGCCTCACTGGAGGAGTGCATTGTGTTCCCTAAAACAAGTAAACAACAGAGCTACAGAGCCAAGGCCACTTCCAGTCTATTGAATATACCTGGGGAAAACTGAAAATTAATAAGAAAGAGCCACCTCCAAATTTAGGGCTGCACTGGCTACAAGAACCTCAACTTGGGTACACCTTAAATATCCCAGGAAATATAAAAATGGTTCAAAACATTGTGGTACTTACGTACGATGGAATATCCCTCAGCCATGAAATCAATGTCATAAGACCAGTAGCAGCAAAGTGAGTGGATTCAGGTACGATGATTCTAAGTGAAATAAGTCACACAGAAAAAGAAACTTATCATAAGATATCACTTATGAAGATCCTGTAAACATGGCTACACGTGAACTGAGTTAGGAAAGAGAACAGAGTCTCACATTTAGAAAACACTCTTATGCCTGCATAAAGGGGAAGGAGAGGTGGGGTGATGCATAAAACCAGAGTTTGATATAAGCACAGGGACCGTTTCAAAAACCAACTTTGGAATTGACAAGACCGACACCTTCCTCAGTGAAAGAGACTCAAAACCCCATATTTCCCACAGAGGAATATATCTGACTAGTAAGAATCTTAAAACCTATGTATTGATATGTCTCCATAAGGGAATCAAGTGTGTCTAGAGTGGCATAAACATGGCAGCGAGAATCAGCTCAAACCCACTATAAAAAGGAATTTCAAAAGCAAAACCAAAAAACAGGGAAATTCTTTACAATTCCTTCAGGGTGTCTGAGGAAACCTGGAAAGACCCTATCTACAATGACAGCTGGATGTGGCATATGGCTGGACACTTGGGACTGAGAGGATTGGTGAGATTGGGTGAGCAAATGCAGACCCTTTCAAGCAATAATGCATGGCCCCCATTCCATAGGTCCCAACTCTCCAGGTTCAAGGGAATATTACTACAGCTATAACATGTACAGGAAACCTAGAGAATGGACACACTGTGAATACGAAAGGTTTCTAAAACTCAACGAATAGTCCCTCTCCTGGTGCTCCAGTTTGACTTTCCAACTGCCTTACTATCAATCTCCCAACTTGGAGAGACAGGCCCTTTAACCTCCTGGTTTGCACAGGTTCCCAATTTGGCAGAGGATGGAAGGGACGAGGGAGAACCCATGAGAGAGTAGCTGTTAGGCATTTGGACGGGCACATGTCACTCTAATTTCCCGGCAGGAAGAAGAATTAACCAAAGTCTCAGCCACCCACCGGGAACCAGTATAGGACATGATCCAAAATTTTGGACTTGCGTTCAGCTCACAAAAAACGAGTTGAGAAATGGAGCTCAGGGGCACAGCAATTCACAAACTGGCAGAGTGATAAAGGACAACTATCGTCCCAAAATCTGTTGAGGGAAGTCAACGAGGCGGACTTGAAAGTGAGGCAAAAGAGCAGGAAACAGATTTCTAGAGGTAAGTTGGAATCGCCTGTAAAGCACAGGAAGAGGGGCACAACTTGGACAATGGTGCACTTGGCCAAAAAGGGCGTATGCGTTTTCTCCTGAATATATTCAGGAGAAAACGCATACGCCCTTTTTGGCCAAGCAAGCAAGCGGGCAATGCAAATCTGCACTACAAAGAAGTATCACTTCCCACCGGTCAAAAGGGACATCCACAAAATGTGTAAAAACCAGAAAGGCAAGACAGGCCCTGGAGAACAGGGAGCCTTGTTATGCTGATGGGCGGGATGTAAATTGCCAACTGCCTCACTGGAGGAGTGCATTGTGTTCCCTAAAACAAGTAAACAACAGAGCTACAGAGCCAAGGCCACTTCCAGTCTAGGGAATATACCTGGGGAAAACTGAAAATCAATAAGAAAGAGCCACCTCCAAACTTAGGGCTGCACTGGCTACAAGAACCTCAACTTGGGTACACCTTAAATATCCCAGGAAATATAAAAATGGTTCAAAACATTGTGGTACTTACGTACGATGGAATATCCCTCAGCCATGAAATCAATGTCATAAGACCAGTAGCAGCAAAGTGAGTGGATTCAGGTACGATGATTCTAAGTGAAATAAGTCACACAGAAAAACAAACTTATCATAAGATATCACTTATGAAGATCCTGTAAACATGGCTACACGTGAACTGAGTTAGGAAAGAGAACAGAGTCTCACATTTAGAAAACACTCTTATGCCTGCATAAAGGGGAAGGAGAGGTGGGGTGATGCATAAAACCAGAGTTTGATATAAGCACAGGGACCGTTCCACAAACCAACTTTTGAATAGACAAGACCTACACCTTCCTCAGTGAAAGAGACTCAAAACCCCATATTTCCCGCAGAGGAATATATCTGGCTAGTAAGAATCTTAAAACCTATGTATTGATATGTCTCCATAAGGGAATCAAGTGTGTCTAGAGTGGCATAAATATGGCAGCGAGAATCAGCTCAAACCCACTATAAAAAGGAATTTCAAAAGCAAAACCAAAAAACAGGGAAATTCTTTACAATTCCTTCAGGGTGTCTGAGGAAACCTGGAAAGACCCTATCTACAATGACAGCTGGATGTGGCATAAGGCTGGACACTTGGGACTGAGAGGATTGGTGAGATTGGGTGAGCAAATGCAGACCCTTTCAAGCAATAATGCATGGCCCCCATTCCATAGGTCCCAACTCTCCAGGTTCAAGGGAATATTACTACAGCTATAACATGTACAGGAAACCTAGAGAATGGACACACTGTGAATACGAAAGGTTTCTAAAACTCAACGAATAGTCCCTCTCCTGGTGCTCCAATTTGACTTTCCAACTGCCTTACTATCAATCTCCCAACTTGGAGAGACAGGCCCTTTAACCTCCTGGTTTGCACAGGTTCCCAATTTGGCAGAGGATGGAAGGGACGAGGGAGAACCCATGAGAGAGTAGCTGTTAGGCATTTGGACGGGCACATGTCACTCTAATTTCCCGGCAGGAAGAAGAATTAACCAAAGTCTCAGCCACCCACCGGGAACCAGTATAGGACATGATCCAAAATTTTGGACTTGCGTTCAGCTCACAAAAAACGAGTTGAGAAATGGAGCTCAGGGGCACAGCAATTCACAAACTGGCAGAGTGATAAAGGACAACTATCGTCCAAAAATCTGTTGAGGGAAGTCAACGAGGCGGACTTGAAAGTGAGGCAAAAGAGCAGGAAACAGATTTCAAGAGGTACGTTGGAATCGCCTGTAAAGCACAGGAAGAGGGGCACAACTTGGACAATGGTGCACTTGGCCAAAAAGGGCGTATGCGTTTTCTCCTGAATATATTCAGGAGAAAACGCATACGCCCTTTTTGGCCAAGCAAGCAAGCGGGCAATGCAAATCTGCACTACAAAGAAGTATCACTTCCCACCGGTCAAAAGGGACATCCACAAAATGTGTAATAACCAGAAAGGCAAGACAGGCCCTGGAGAACAGGGAGCCTTGTTATGCTGATGGGCGGGATGTAAATTGCCAACTGCCTCACTGGAGGAGTGCATTGTGTTCCCTAAAACAAGTAAACAACAGAGCTACAGAGCCAAGGCCACTTCCAGTCTAGGGAATATACCTGGGGAAAACTGAAAATCAATAAGAAAGAGCCACCTCCAAACTTAGGGCTGCACTGGCTACAAGAACCTCATCTTGGGTACACCTTAAATATCCCAGGAAATATAAAAATGGTTCAAAACATTGTGGTACTTACGTACGATGGAATATCCCTCAGCCATGAAATCAATGTCATAAGACCAGTAGCAGCAAAGTGAGTGGATTCAGGTACGATGATTCTAAGTGAAATAAGTCACACAGAAAAAGAAACTTATCATAAGATATCACTTATGAAGATCCTGTAAACATGGCTACACGTGAACTGAGTTAGGAAAGAGAACAGAGTCTCACATTTAGAAAACACTCTTATGCCTGCATAAAGGGGAAGGAGAGGTGGGGTGATGCATAAAACCAGAGTTTGATATAAGCACAGGGACCGTTTCAAAAACCAACTTTGGAATTGACAAGACCGACACCTTCCTCAGTGAAAGAGACTCAAAACCCCATATTTCCCACAGAGGAATATATCTGACTAGTAAGAATCTTAAAACCTATGTATTGATATGTCTCCATAAGCGAGTCAAGTGTGTCTAGAGTGGCATAAACATGGCAGCGAGAATCAGCTCAAACCCACTATAAAAAGGAATTTCAAAAGCAAAACCAAAAAACAGGGAAATTCTTTACAATTCCTTTAGGGTGTCTGAGGAAACCTGGAAAGACCCTATCTACAATGACAGCTGGATGTGGCATAAGGCTGGACACTTGGGACTGAGAGGATTGGTGAGATTGGGTGAGCAAATGCAGACCCTTTCAAGCAATAATGCATGGCCCCCATTCCATGGGTCCCAACTCTCCAGGTTCAAGGGAATATTACTACAGCTATAACATGTACAGGAAACCTAGAGAATGGACACACTGTGAATACGAAAGGTTTCTAAAACTCAACGAATAGTCCCTCTCCTGGTGCTCCAGTTTGACTTTCCAACTGCCTTACTATCAATCTCCCAACTTGGAGAGACAGGCCCTTTAACCTCCTGGTTTGCACAGGTTCCCAATTTGGCAGAGGATGGAAGGGACGAGGGAGAACCCATGAGAGAGTAGCTGTTAGGCATTTGGACGGGCACATGTCACTCTAATTTCCCGGCAGGAAGAAGAATTAACCAAAGTCTCAGCCACCCAGCGGGAACCAGTATAGGACATGATCCAAAATTTTCGACTTTCGTTCAGCTCCCAAAAAACGAGTTGAGAAATGGAGCTCAGGGGCACAGCAATTCACAAACTGGCAGAGTGATAAAGGACAACTATCGTCCAAAAATCTGTTGAGGGAAGTCAACGAGGCGGACTTGAAAGTGAGGCAAAATAGCAGGAAATAGATTTCAAGAGGTACGTTGGAATCGCCTGTAAAGCACAGGAAGAGGGGCACAACTTGGACAATGGTGCACTTGGCCAAAAAGGGCGTATGCGTTTTCTCCTGAATATATTCAGGAGAAAACGCATACGCCCTTTTTGGCCAAGCAAGCAAGCGGGCAATGCAAATCTGCACTACAAAGATGTATCACTTCCCACCGGTCAAAAGGGACATCCACAAAATGTGTAAAAACCAGAAAGGCAAGACAGGCCCTGGAGAACAGGGAGCCTTGTTATGCTGATGGGTGGGATGTAAATTGCCAACTGCCTCACTGGAGGAGTGCATTGTGTTCCCTAAAACAAGTAAACAACAGAGCTACAGAGCCAAGGCCACTTCCAGTCTAGGGAATATACCTTGGGAAAACTGAAAATCAATAAGAAAGAGCCACCTCCAAATTTAGGGCTGCACTGACTACAAGAACCTCAACTTGGGTACACCTTAAATATCCCAGGAAACATAAAAATGGTTCAAAATATTGTGGTACTTACATACGATGGAATATCCCTCAGCCATGAAATCAATGTCATAAGACCAGTAGCAGCAAAGTGAGTGGAATCAGGTACGATGATTCTAAGTGAAATAAGTCACACAGAAAAAGAAACTTATCATAAGATATCACTTATGAAGATCCTGTAAACATGGCTACACGTGAACTGAGTTAGGAAAGAGAACAGAGTCTCACATTTAGAAAACACTCTTATGCCTGCATAAAGGGGAAGGAGAGGTGGGGTGATGCATAAAACCAGAGTTTGATATAAGCACAGGGACCGTTTCAAAAACCAACTTTGGAATTGACAAGACCGACACCTTCCTTAGTGAAAGAGACTCAAAACCCCATATTTCCCACTGAGGAATATAGCTGACTAGTAAGAATCTTAAAACCTATGTATTGATATGTCTCCATAAGGGAATCAAGTGTGTCTAGAGTGGCATAAACATGGCAGCGAGAATCAGCTCAAACCCACTATAAAAAGGAATTTCAAAAGCAAAACCAAAAAACAGGGAAATTCTTTACAATTCCTTCAGGGTGTCTGAGGAAACCTGGAAAGACCCTATCTACAATGACAGCTGGATGTGGCATAAGGCTGGACACTTGGGACTGAGAGGATTGGTGTGATTGGGTGAGCAAATGCAGACCCTTTCAAGCAATAATGCATGGCCCCCATTCCATGGGTCCCAACTCTCCAGGTTCAAGGGAATATTACTACAGCTATAACATGTACAGGAAACCTAGAGAATGGACACACTGTGAATACGAAAGGTTTCTAAAACTCAACGAATAGTCCCTCTCCTGGTGCTCCAGTTTGACTTTCCAACTGCCTTACTATCAATCTCCCAACTTGGAGAGACAGGCCCTTTAACCTCCTGGTTTGCACAGGTTCCCAATTTGGCAGAGGATGGAAGGGACGAGGGAGAACCCATGAGAGAGTAGCTGTTAGGCATTTGGACGGGCACATGTCACTCTAATTTCCCGGCAGAAAGAAGAATTAACCAAAGTCTCAGCCAACCACCGGGAACCAGTATAGGACATGATCCAAAATTTTGGACTTGCGTTCAGCTCACAAAAAACGAGTTGAGAAATGGAGCTCAGGGGCACAGCAATTCACAAACTGGCAGAGTGATAAAGGACAACTATCGTCCAAAAATCTGTTGAGGGAAGTCAACGAGGCGGACTTGAAAGCGAGGCAAAATAGCAGGAAACAGATTTCAAGAGGTACCTTGGAATCGCCTGTAAAGCACAGGAAGAGGGGCACAACTTGGACAATGGTGCACTTGGCCAAAAAGTGCGTATGCGTTTTCTCCTGAATATATTCAGGAGAAAACGCATACGCCCTTTTTGGCCAAGCAAGCAAGCGGGCAATGCAAATCTGCACTACAAAGAAGTATCATTTCCCACCGGTCAAAAGGGACATCCACAAAATGTGTAAAAACCAGAAAGGCAAGACAGGCCCTGGAGAACAGGGAGCCTTGTTATGCTGATGGGCGGGATGTCAATTGCCAACTGCCTCACTGGAGGAGTGCATTGTGTTCCCTAAAACAAGTAAACAACAGAGCTACAGAGCCAAGGCCACTTCCAGTCTAGGGAATATACCTTGGGAAAACTGAAAATCAATAAGAAAGAGCCACCTCCAAATTTAGGGCTGCACTGACTACAAGAACCTCAACTTGGGTACACCTTAAATATCCCAGGAAACATAAAAATGGTTCAAAATATTGTGGTACTTACATACGATGGAATATCCCTCAGCCATGAAATCAATGTCATAAGACCAGTAGCAGCAAAGTGAGTGGAATCAGGTACGATGATTCTAAGTGAAATAAGTCACACAGAAAAAGAAACTTATCATAAGATATCACTTATGAAGATCCTGTAAACATGGCTACACGTGAACTGAGTTAGGAAAGAGAACAGAGTCTCACATTTAGAAAACACTCTTATGCCTGCATAAAGGGGAAGGAGAGGTGGGGTGATGCATAAAACCAGAGTTTGATATAAGCACAGGGACCGTTTCAAAAACCAACTTTGGAATTGACAAGACCGACACCTTCCTTAGTGAAAGAGACTCAAAACCCCATATTTCCCACAGAGGAATATAGCTGACTAGTAAGAATCTTAAAACCTATGTATTGATATGTCTCCATAAGGGAATCAAGTGTGTCTAGAGTGGCATAAACATGGCAGCGAGAATCAGCTCAAACCCACTATAAAAAGGAATTTCAAAAGCAAAACCAAAAAACAGGGAAATTCTTTACAATTCCTTCAGGGTGTCTGAGGAAACCTGGAAAGACCCTATCTACAATGACAGCTGGATGTGGCATAAGGCTGGACACTTGGGACTGAGAGGATTGGTGTGATTGGGTGAGCAAATGCAGACCCTTTCAAGCAATAATGCATGGCCCCCATTCCATGGGTCCCAACTCTCCAGGTTCAAGGGAATATTACTACAGCTATAACATGTACAGGAAACCTAGAGAATGGACACACTGTGAATACGAAAGGTTTCTAAAACTCAACGAATAGTCCCTCTCCTGGTGCTCCAGTTTGACTTTCCAACTGCCTTACTATCAATCTCCCAACTTGGAGAGACAGGCCCTTTAACCTCCTGGTTTGCACAGGTTCCCAATTTGGCAGAGGATGGAAGGGACGAGGGAGAACCCATGAGAGAGTAGCTGTTAGGCATTTGGACGGGCACATGTCACTCTAATTTCCCGGCAGAAAGAAGAATTAACCAAAGTCTCAGCCAACCACCGGGAACCAGTATAGGACATGATCCAAAATTTTGGACTTGCGTTCAGCTCACAAAAAACGAGTTGAGAAATGGAGCTCAGGGGCACAGCAATTCACAAACTGGCAGAGTGATAAAGGACAACTATCGTCCAAAAATCTGTTGAGGGAAGTCAACGAGGCGGACTTGAAAGCGAGGCAAAATAGCAGGAAACAGATTTCAAGAGGTACCTTGGAATCGCCTGTAAAGCACAGGAAGAGGGGCACAACTTGGACAATGGTGCACTTGGCCAAAAAGTGCGTATGCGTTTTCTCCTGAATATATTCAGGAGAAAACGCATACGCCCTTTTTGGCCAAGCAAGCAAGCGGGCAATGCAAATCTGCACTACAAAGAAGTATCATTTCCCACCGGTCAAAAGGGACATCCACAAAATGTGTAAAAACCAGAAAGGCAAGACAGGCCCTGGAGAACAGGGAGCCTTGTTATGCTGATGGGCGGGATGTCAATTGCCAACTGCCTCACTGGAGGAGTGCATTGTGTTCCCTAAAACAAGTAAACAACAGAGCTACAGAGCCAAGGCCACTTCCAGTCTAGGGAATATACCTTGGGAAAACTGAAAATCAATAAGAAACAGCCACCTCCACATTTAGGGCTGCACTGGCTACAAGAACCTCAACTTGGGTACACCTTAAATATCCCAGGAAACATAAAAATGGTTCAAAACATTGTGGTACTTACGTACGATGGAATATCCCTCAGCCATGAAATCAATGTCATAAGACCAGTAGCAGCAAAGTGAGTGGATTCAGGTACGATGATTCTAAGTGAAATAAGTCACACAGAAAAAGAAACTTATCATAAGATATCACTTATGAAGATCCTGTAAACATGGCTACACGTGAACTGAGTTAGGAAAGAGAACAGAGTCTCACATTTAGAAAACACTCTTATGCCTGCATAAAGGGGAAGGAGAGGTGGGGTGATGCATAAAACCAGAGTTTGATATAAGCACAGGGACCGTTTCAAAAACCAACTTTGGAATTGACAAGACCGACACCTTCCTTAGTGAAAGAGACTCAAAACCCCATATTTCCCACAGAGGAATATATCTGACTAGTAAGAATCTTAAAACCTATGTATTGATATGTCTCCATAAGGCAATCAAGTGTGTCTAGAGTGGCATAAACATGGCAGCGAGAATCAGCTCAAACCCACTATAAAAAGGAATTTCAAAAGCAAAACCAAAAAACAGGGAAATTCTTTACAATTCCTTCAGGGTGTCTGAGGAAACCTGGAAAGACCCTATCTACAATGACAGCTGGATGTGGCATAAGGCTGGACACTTGGGACTGAGAGGATTGGTGAGATTGGGTGAGCAAATGCAGACCCTTTCAAGCAATAATGCATGGCCCCCATTCCATGGGTCCCAACTCTCCATGTTCAAGGGAATATTACTACAGCTATAACATGTACAGGAAACCTAGAGAATGGACACACTGTGAATACGAAAGGTTTCGAAAACTCAACGAATAGTCCCTCTCCTGGTGCTCCAGTTTGACTTTCCAACTGCCTTACTATCAATCTCCCAACTTGGAGAGACAGGCCCTTTAACCTCCTGGTTTGCACAGGTTCCCAATTTGGCAGAGGATGGAAGGGACGAGGGAGAACCCATGAGAGAGTAGCTGTTAGGCATTTGGACGGGCACATGTCACTCTAATTTCCCGGCAGGAAGAAGAATTAACCAAAGTCTCAGCCACCCACCGGGAACCAGTATAGGACATGATCCAAAATTTTGGACTTGCGTTCAGCTCACAAAAAACGAGTTGAGAAATGGAGCTCAGGGGCACAGCAATTCACAAACTGGCAGAGTGATAAAGGACAACTATCGTCCAAAAATCTGTTGAGGGAAGTCAACGAGGCGGACTTGAAAGCGAGGCAAAATAGCAGGAAACAGATTTCAAGAGGAACCTTGGAATCCCCTGTAAAGCACAGGAAGAGGGGCACAACTTGGACAATGGTGCACTTGGCCAAAAAGGGCGTATGCGTTTTCTCCTGAATATATTCAGGAGAAAACGCATACGCCCTTTTTGGCCAAGCAAGCAAGCGGGCAATGCAAATCTGCACTACAAAGAAGTATCACTTCCCACCGGTCAAAAGGGACATCCACAAAATGTGTAATAACCAGAAAGGCAAGACAGGCCCTGGAGAACAGGGAGCCTTGTTATGCTGATGGGCGGGATGTAAATTGCCAACTGCCTCACTGGAGGAGTGCATTGTGTTCCCTAAAACAAGTAAACAACAGAGCTACAGAGCCAAGGCCACTTCCAGTCTAGGGAATATACCTGGGGAAAACTGAAAATCAATAAGAAAGAGCCACCTCCAAACTTAGGGCTGCACTGGCTACAAGAACCTCATCTTGGGTACACCTTAAATATCCCAGGAAATATAAAAATGGTTCAAAACATTGTGGTACTTACGTACGATGGAATATCCCTCAGCCATGAAATCAATGTCATAAGACCAGTAGCAGCAAAGTGAGTGGATTCAGGTACGATGATTCTAAGTGAAATAAGTCACACAGAAAAAGAAACTTATCATAAGATATCACTTATGAAGATCCTGTAAACATGGCTACACGTGAACTGAGTTAGGAAAGAGAACAGAGTCTCACATTTAGAAAACACTCTTATGCCTGCATAAAGGGGAAGGAGAGGTGGGGTGATGCATAAAACCAGAGTTTGATATAAGCACAGGGACCGTTCCACAAACCAACTTTTGAATAGACAAGACCTACACCTTCCTCAGTGAAAGAGACTCAAAACCCCATATTTCCCGCAGAGGAATATATCTGGCTAGTAAGAATCTTAAAACCTATGTATTGATATGTCTCCATAAGGGAATCAAGTGTGTCTAGAGTGGCATAAATATGGCAGCGAGAATCAGCTCAAACCCACTATAAAAAGGAATTTCAAAAGCAAAACCAAAAAACAGGGAAATTTTTTACAATTCCTGCAGGGTGTCTGAGGAAACCTGGAAAGACCCTATCTACAATGACAGCTGGATGTGGCATAAGGCTGGACACTTGGGACTGAGAGGATTGGTGAGATTGGGTGAGCAAATGCAGACCCTTTCAAGAAATAATGCATGGCCCCCATTCCATGGGTCCCAACTCTCCAGGTTCAAGGGAATATTACTACAGCTATAACATGTACAGGAAACCTAGAGAATGGACACACTGTGAATATGAAAGGTTTCTAAAACTCAACGAATAGTCCCTCTCCTGGTGCTCCAGTTTGACTTTCCAACTGCCTTACTATCAATCTCCCAACTTGGACAGACAGGCCCTTTAACCTCCTGGTTTGCACAGGTTCCCAATTTGGCAGAGGATGGAAGGGACGAGGGAGAACCCATGAGAGAGTAGCTGTTAGGCATTTGGACGGGCACATGTCACTCTAATTTCCCGGCAGGAAGAAGAATTAACCAAAGTCTCAGCCACACACCGGGAACCAGTATAGGACATGATCCAAAATTTTGGACTTGCGTTCAGCTCACAAAAAACGAGTTGAGAAATGGAGCTCAGGGGCACAGCAATTCACAAACTGGCAGAGTGATAAAGGACAACTATCGTCCAAAAATCTGTTGAGGGAAGTCAACGAGGCGGACTTGAAAGCGAGGCAAAATAGCAGGAAACAGATTTCAAGAGGTACCTTGGAATCGCCTGTAAAGCACAGGAAGAGGGGCACAACTTGGACAATGGTGCACTTGGCCAAAAAGGGCGTATGTGTTTTCTCCTGAATATATTCAGGAGAAAACGCATACGCCCTTTTTGGCCAAGCAAGCAAGCGGGCAATGCAAATCTGCACTACAAAGAAGTATCACTTCCCACCGGTCAAAAGGGACATCCACAAAATGTGTAAAAACCAGAAAGGCAAGACAGGCCCTGGAGAACTGGGAGCCTTGTTATGCTGATGGGCGGGATGTAAATTGCCAACTGCCTCACTGGAGGAGTGCATTGTGTTCCCTAAAACAAGTAAACAACAGAGCTACAGAGCCAAGGCCACTTCCAGTCTAGGGAATATACCTTGGGAAAACTGAAAATCAATAAGAAAGAGCCACCTCCAAATTTAGGGCTGCACTGACTACAAGAACCTCAACTTGGGTACACCATAAATATCCCAGGAAATATAAAAATGGTTCAAAACATTGTGGTACTTACGTACGATGGAATATCCCTCAGCCATGAAATCAATGTCATAAGACCAGTAGCAGCAAAGTGAGTGGATTCAGGTACGATGATTCTAAGTGAAATAAGTCATACAGAAAAAGAAACTTATCATAAGATATCACTTATGAAGATCCTGTAAACATGGCTACACGTGAACTGAGTTAGGAAAGAGAACAGAGTCTCACATTTAGAAAACACTCTTATGCCTGCATAAAGGGGAAGGAGAGGTGGGGTGATGCATAAAACCAGAGTTTGATATAAGCACAGGGACCGTTTCAAAAACCAACTTTGGAATAGACAAGACCTACACCTTCCTCAGTGAAAGAGACTCAAAACCCCATATTTCCCACAGAGGAATATATCTGACTAGTAAGAATCTTAAAACCTATGTATTGATATGACTCCATGAGGGAATCAAGTGTGTCTAGAGTGGCATAAACATGGCAGCGAGAATCAGCTCAAACCCACTATAAAAAGGAATTTCAAAAGCAAAACCAAAAAACAGGGAAATTCTTTACAATTCCTTCAGGGTGTCTGAGGAAACCTGGAAAGACCCTATCTACAATGACAGCTGGATATGTTATAAAGCTGGACACTTGGGACTGAGAGGATTGGTGAGATTGGGTGAGCAAATGCAGACCCTTTCAAGCAATAATGCATGGCCCCCATTCCATGGGTACCAACTCTCCTTGTTCAAGGGAATATTACTACAGCTATAACATGTACAGGAAACCTAGAGAATGGACACACTGTGAATACGAAAGGTTTCTAAAACTCAACGAATAGTCCCTCTCCTGGTGCTCCAGTTTGACTTTCCAACTGCCTTACTATCAATCTCCCAACTTGGAGAGACAGGCCCTTTAACCTCCTGGTTTGCACAGGTTCCCAATTTGGCAGAGGATGGAAGGGACGAGGGAGAACCCATGAGAGAGTAGCTGTTAGGCATTTGGACGGGCACATGTCACTCTAATTTCCCGGCAGGAAGAAGAATTAACCAAAGTCTCAGCCACCCACCGGGAACCAGTATAGGACATGATCCAAAATTTTGGACTTGCGTTCAGCTCACAAAAAACGAGTTGAGAAAAGGAGCTCAGGGGCACAGCAATTCACAAACTGGCAGAGTGATAAAGGACAACTATCGTCCAAAAATCTGTTGAGGGAAGTAAACGAGGCGGACTTGAAAGTGAGGCAAAATAGCAGGAAACAGATTTCAAGAGGTACGTTGGAATCACCTGTAAAGCACAGGAAGAGGGGCACAACTTGGACAATGATGCACTTGGCCAAAAAGGGCGTATGCGTTTTCTCCTGAATATATTCAGGAGAAAACGCATACGCCCTTTTTGGCCAAGCAAGCAAGCGGGCAATGCAAATCTGCACTACAAAGTAGTATCACTTCCCACCGGTCATAAGGGACATCCACAAAATGTGTAAAAACCAGAAAGGCAAGACAGGCCCTGGAGAACAGGGAGCCTTGTTATGCTGATGGGTGGGATGTAAATTGCTAACTGCCTCACTGGAGGAGTGCATTGTGTTCCCTAAAACAAGTAAACAACAGAGCTACAGAGCCAAGGCCACTTCCAGTCTATTGAATATACCTGGGGAAAACTGAAAATTAATAAGAAAGAGCCACCTCCAAATTTAGGGCTGCACTGGCTACAAGAACCTCAACTTGGGTACACCTTAAATATCCCAGGAAATATAAAAATGGTTCAAAACATTGTGGTACTTACGTACGATGGAATATCCCTCAGCCATGAAATCAATGTCATAAGACCAGTAGCAGCAAAGTGAGTGGATTCAGGTACGATGATTCTAAGTGAAATAAGTCACACAGAAAAAGAAACTTATCATAAGATATCACTTATGAAGATCCTGTAAACATGGCTACACGTGAACTGAGTTAGGAAAGAGAACAGAGTCTCACATTTAGAAAACACTCTTATGCCTGCATAAAGGGGAAGGAGAGGTGGGGTGATGCATAAAACCAGAGTTTGATATAAGCACAGGGACCGTTTCAAAAACCAACTTTGGAATTGACAAGACCGACACCTTCCTCAGTGAAAGAGACTCAAAACCCCATATTTCCCACAGAGGAATATATCTGACTAGTAAGAATCTTAAAACCTATGTATTGATATGTCTCCATAAGGGAATCAAGTGTGTCTAGAGTGGCATAAACATGGCAGCGAGAATCAGCTCAAACCCACTATAAAAAGGAATTTCAAAAGCAAAACCAAAAAACAGGGAAATTCTTTACAATTCCTTCAGGGTGTCTGAGGAAACCTGGAAAGACCCTATCTACAATGACAGCTGGATGTGGCATATGGCTGGACACTTGGGACTGAGAGGATTGGTGAGATTGGGTGAGCAAATGCAGACCCTTTCAAGCAATAATGCATGGCCCCCATTCCATAGGTCCCAACTCTCCAGGTTCAAGGGAATATTACTACAGCTATAACATGTACAGGAAACCTAGAGAATGGACACACTGTGAATACGAAAGGTTTCTAAAACTCAACGAATAGTCCCTCTCCTGGTGCTCCAGTTTGACTTTCCAACTGCCTTACTATCAATCTCCCAACTTGGAGAGACAGGCCCTTTAACCTCCTGGTTTGCACAGGTTCCCAATTTGGCAGAGGATGGAAGGGACGAGGGAGAACCCATGAGAGAGTAGCTGTTAGGCATTTGGACGGGCACATGTCACTCTAATTTCCCGGCAGGAAGAAGAATTAACCAAAGTCTCAGCCACCCACCGGGAACCAGTATAGGACATGATCCAAAATTTTGGACTTGCGTTCAGCTCACAAAAAACGAGTTGAGAAATGGAGCTCAGGGGCACAGCAATTCACAAACTGGCAGAGTGATAAAGGACAACTATCGTCCCAAAATCTGTTGAGGGAAGTCAACGAGGCGGACTTGAAAGTGAGGCAAAAGAGCAGGAAACAGATTTCTAGAGGTAAGTTGGAATCGCCTGTAAAGCACAGGAAGAGGGGCACAACTTGGACAATGGTGCACTTGGCCAAAAAGGGCGTATGCGTTTTCTCCTGAATATATTCAGGAGAAAACGCATACGCCCTTTTTGGCCAAGCAAGCAAGCGGGCAATGCAAATCTGCACTACAAAGAAGTATCACTTCCCACCGGTCAAAAGGGACATCCACAAAATGTGTAAAAACCAGAAAGGCAAGACAGGCCCTGGAGAACAGGGAGCCTTGTTATGCTGATGGGCGGGATGTAAATTGCCAACTGCCTCACTGGAGGAGTGCATTGTGTTCCCTAAAACAAGTAAACAACAGAGCTACAGAGCCAAGGCCACTTCCAGTCTAGGGAATATACCTGGGGAAAACTGAAAATCAATAAGAAAGAGCCACCTCCAAACTTAGGGCTGCACTGGCTACAAGAACCTCAACTTGGGTACACCTTAAATATCCCAGGAAATATAAAAATGGTTCAAAACATTGTGGTACTTACGTACGATGGAATATCCCTCAGCCATGAAATCAATGTCATAAGACCAGTAGCAGCAAAGTGAGTGGATTCAGGTACGATGATTCTAAGTGAAATAAGTCACACAGAAAAACAAACTTATCATAAGATATCACTTATGAAGATCCTGTAAACATGGCTACACGTGAACTGAGTTAGGAAAGAGAACAGAGTCTCACATTTAGAAAACACTCTTATGCCTGCATAAAGGGGAAGGAGAGGTGGGGTGATGCATAAAACCAGAGTTTGATATAAGCACAGGGACCGTTCCACAAACCAACTTTTGAATAGACAAGACCTACACCTTCCTCAGTGAAAGAGACTCAAAACCCCATATTTCCCGCAGAGGAATATATCTGGCTAGTAAGAATCTTAAAACCTATGTATTGATATGTCTCCATAAGGGAATCAAGTGTGTCTAGAGTGGCATAAATATGGCAGCGAGAATCAGCTCAAACCCACTATAAAAAGGAATTTCAAAAGCAAAACCAAAAAACAGGGAAATTCTTTACAATTCCTTCAGGGTGTCTGAGGAAACCTGGAAAGACCCTATCTACAATGACAGCTGGATGTGGCATAAGGCTGGACACTTGGGACTGAGAGGATTGGTGAGATTGGGTGAGCAAATGCAGACCCTTTCAAGCAATAATGCATGGCCCCCATTCCATAGGTCCCAACTCTCCAGGTTCAAGGGAATATTACTACAGCTATAACATGTACAGGAAACCTAGAGAATGGACACACTGTGAATACGAAAGGTTTCTAAAACTCAACGAATAGTCCCTCTCCTGGTGCTCCAATTTGACTTTCCAACTGCCTTACTATCAATCTCCCAACTTGGAGAGACAGGCCCTTTAACCTCCTGGTTTGCACAGGTTCCCAATTTGGCAGAGGATGGAAGGGACGAGGGAGAACCCATGAGAGAGTAGCTGTTAGGCATTTGGACGGGCACATGTCACTCTAATTTCCCGGCAGGAAGAAGAATTAACCAAAGTCTCAGCCACCCACCGGGAACCAGTATAGGACATGATCCAAAATTTTGGACTTGCGTTCAGCTCACAAAAAACGAGTTGAGAAATGGAGCTCAGGGGCACAGCAATTCACAAACTGGCAGAGTGATAAAGGACAACTATCGTCCAAAAATCTGTTGAGGGAAGTCAACGAGGCGGACTTGAAAGTGAGGCAAAAGAGCAGGAAACAGATTTCAAGAGGTACGTTGGAATCGCCTGTAAAGCACAGGAAGAGGGGCACAACTTGGACAATGGTGCACTTGGCCAAAAAGGGCGTATGCGTTTTCTCCTGAATATATTCAGGAGAAAACGCATACGCCCTTTTTGGCCAAGCAAGCAAGCGGGCAATGCAAATCTGCACTACAAAGAAGTATCACTTCCCACCGGTCAAAAGGGACATCCACAAAATGTGTAATAACCAGAAAGGCAAGACAGGCCCTGGAGAACAGGGAGCCTTGTTATGCTGATGGGCGGGATGTAAATTGCCAACTGCCTCACTGGAGGAGTGCATTGTGTTCCCTAAAACAAGTAAACAACAGAGCTACAGAGCCAAGGCCACTTCCAGTCTAGGGAATATACCTGGGGAAAACTGAAAATCAATAAGAAAGAGCCACCTCCAAACTTAGGGCTGCACTGGCTACAAGAACCTCATCTTGGGTACACCTTAAATATCCCAGGAAATATAAAAATGGTTCAAAACATTGTGGTACTTACGTACGATGGAATATCCCTCAGCCATGAAATCAATGTCATAAGACCAGTAGCAGCAAAGTGAGTGGATTCAGGTACGATGATTCTAAGTGAAATAAGTCACACAGAAAAAGAAACTTATCATAAGATATCACTTATGAAGATCCTGTAAACATGGCTACACGTGAACTGAGTTAGGAAAGAGAACAGAGTCTCACATTTAGAAAACACTCTTATGCCTGCATAAAGGGGAAGGAGAGGTGGGGTGATGCATAAAACCAGAGTTTGATATAAGCACAGGGACCGTTCCACAAACCAACTTTTGAATAGACAAGACCTACACCTTCCTCAGTGAAAGAGACTCAAAACCCCATATTTCCCGCAGAGGAATATATCTGGCTAGTAAGAATCTTAAAACCTATGTATTGATATGTCTCCATAAGGGAATCAAGTGTGTCTAGAGTGGCATAAATATGGCAGCGAGAATCAGCTCAAACCCACTATAAAAAGGAATTTCAAAAGCAAAACCAAAAAACAGGGAAATTTTTTACAATTCCTGCAGGGTGTCTGAGGAAACCTGGAAAGACCCTATCTACAATGACAGCTGGATGTGGCATAAGGCTGGACACTTGGGACTGAGAGGATTGGTGAGATTGGGTGAGCAAATGCAGACACTTTCAAGAAATAATGCATGGCCCCCATTCCATGGGTCCCAACTCTCCAGGTTCAAGGGAATATTACTACAGCTATAACATGTACAGGAAACCTAGAGAATGGACACACTGTGAATATGAAAGGTTTCTAAAACTCAACGAATAGTCCCTCTCCTGGTGCTCCAGTTTGACTTTCCAACTGCCTTACTATCAATCTCCCAACTTGGACAGACAGGCCCTTTAACCTCCTGGTTTGCACAGGTTCCCAATTTGGCAGAGGATGGAAGGGACGAGGGAGAACCCATGAGAGAGTAGCTGTTAGGCATTTGGACGGGCACATGTCACTCTAATTTCCCGGCAGGAAGAAGAATTAACCAAAGTCTCAGCCACACACCGGGAACCAGTATAGGACATGATCCAAAATTTTGGACTTGCGTTCAGCTCACAAAAAACGAGTTGAGAAATGGAGCTCAGGGGCACAGCAATTCACAAACTGGCAGAGTGATAAAGGACAACTATCGTCCAAAAATCTGTTGAGGGAAGTCAACGAGGCGGACTTGAAAGCGAGGCAAAATAGCAGGAAACAGATTTCAAGAGGTACCTTGGAATCGCCTGTAAAGCACAGGAAGAGGGGCACAACTTGGACAATGGTGCACTTGGCCAAAAAGGGCGTATGTGTTTTCTCCTGAATATATTCAGGAGAAAACGCATACGCCCTTTTTGGCCAAGCAAGCAAGCGGGCAATGCAAATCTGCACTACAAAGAAGTATCACTTCCCACCGGTCAAAAGGGACATCCACAAAATGTGTAAAAACCAGAAAGGCAAGACAGGCCCTGGAGAACTGGGAGCCTTGTTATGCTGATGGGCGGGATGTAAATTGCCAACTGCCTCACTGGAGGAGTGCATTGTGTTCCCTAAAACAAGTAAACAACAGAGCTACAGAGCCAAGGCCACTTCCAGTCTAGGGAATATACCTTGGGAAAACTGAAAATCAATAAGAAAGAGCCACCTCCAAATTTAGGGCTGCACTGACTACAAGAACCTCAACTTGGGTACACCATAAATATCCCAGGAAATATAAAAATGGTTCAAAACATTGTGGTACTTACGTACGATGGAATATCCCTCAGCCATGAAATCAATGTCATAAGACCAGTAGCAGCAAAGTGAGTGGATTCAGGTACGATGATTCTAAGTGAAATAAGTCATACAGAAAAAGAAACTTATCATAAGATATCACTTATGAAGATCCTGTAAACATGGCTACACGTGAACTGAGTTAGGAAAGAGAACAGAGTCTTACATTTAGAAAACACTCTTATGCCTGCATAAAGGGGAAGGAGAGGTGGGGTGATGCATAAAACCAGAGTTTGATATAAGCACAGGGACCGTTTCAAAAACCAAATTTGGAATTGACAAGACCGAAACCTTCCTCAGTGAAAGAGACTCAAAACCCCATATTTCCCACAGAGGAATATATCTGACTAGTAAGAATCTTAAAACCTATGTATTGATATGTCTCCATAAGGGAATCAAGTGTGTCTAGAGTGGCATAAACATGGCAGCGAGAATCAGCTCAAACCCACTATAAAAAGGAATTTTAAAAGCAAAACCAAAAAACAGGGAAATTCTTTACAATTCCTTCAGGGTGTCTGAGGAAACCTGGAAAGACCCTATCTACAATGACAGCTGGATGTGGCATAAGGCTGGACACTTGGGACTGAGAGGATTAGTGAGATTGGGTGAGCAAATGCAGACCCTTTCAAGCAATAATGCATGGCCCCCATTCCATGGGTCCCAACTCTCCATGTTCAAGGGAATATTACTACAGCTATAACATGTACAGGAAACCTAGAGAATGGACACACTGTGAATACGAAAGGTTTCTAAAACTCAACGAATAGTCCCTCTCCTGGTGCTCCAGTTTGACTTTCCAACTGCCTTACTATCAATCTCCCAACTTGGAGAGACAGGCCCTTTAACCCCCTGGTTTGCACAGCTTCCCAATTTGGCAGAGGATGGAAGGGACGAGGGAGAACCCATGAGAGAGTAGCTGTTAGGCATTTGGATGGGCACATGTCACTCTAATTTCCCGGCAGGAAGAAGAATTAACCAAAGTCTCAGCCACCCACCGGGAACCAGTATAGGACATGATCCAAAATTTTGGACCTGCGTTCAGCTCACAAAAAACGAGTTGAGAAATGGAGCTCAGGAGCACAGCAATTCACAAACTGGCAGAGTGATAAAGGACAACTATCGTCCAAAAATCTGTTGAGGGAAGTCAACGAGTCGGACTTGAAAGTGAGGCAAAATAGCAGGAAACAGATTTCAAGAGGTACCTTGGAATCGCCTGTAAAGCACAGGAAGAGGGGCACAACTTGGACAATGGTGCACTTGGCCAAAAAGGGCGTATGCGTTTTCTCCTGAATATATTCAGGAGAAAACGCATACGCCCTTTTTGGCCAAGCAAGCAAGCGGGCAATGCAAATCTGCACTACAAAGAAGTATCATTTCCCACCGGTCAAAAGGGACATCCACAAAATGTGTAAAAACCAGAAAGGCAAGACAGGCCCTGGAGAACAGGGAGCCTTGTTATGCTGATGGGCGGGATGTAAATTGCCAACTGCCTCACTGGAGGAGTGCATTGTGTTCCCTAAAACAAGTAAACAACAGAGCTACAGAGCCAAGGCCACTTCCTGTCTAGGGAATATACCTGGGGAAACTGAAAATCAATAAGAAAGAGCCACCTCCAAATTTAGGGCTGCACTGGCTACAAGAACCTCAACTTGGGTACAACTTAAATATCCCAGGAAATTTAAAAATGGTTCAAAACATTGTGGTACTTACGTACGATGGAATATCCCTCAGCCATGAAATCAATGTCATAAGACCAGTAGCAGCAAAGTGAGTGGATTCAGGTACGATGATTCTAAGTGAAATAAGTCACACAGAAAAAGAAACTTATCATAAGATATCACTTATGAAGACCCTGTAAACATGGCTACAAGTGAACAGAGTTAGGAAAGAGAACAGAGTCTCACATTTAGAAAACACTCTTATGCCTGCATAAAGGGGAAGGAGAGGTGGGGTGATGCATAAAACCAGAGTTTGATATAAGCACAGGGACCGTTTCAAAAACCAACTTTGGAATTGACAAGACCGACACCTTCCTCAGTGAAAGAGACTCAAAACCCCATATTTCCCACAGAGGAATATATCTGACTAGTAAGAATCTTAAAACCTATGTATTGATATGTCTCCATAAGGGAATCAAGTGTGTCTAGAGTGGCATAAACATGGCAGCGAGAATCAGCTCAAACCCACTATAAAAAGGAATTTCAAAAGCAAAACCAAAAAACAGGGAAATTCTTTACAATTCCTTCAGGGTGTCTGAGGAAACCTGGAAAGACCCTGTCTACAATGACAGCTGGATGTGGCATAAGGCTGGACACTTGGGACTGAGAGGATTGGTGAGATTGGGTGAGCAAATGCAGACCCTTTCAAGCAATAATGCATGGCCCCCATTCCATGGGTCCCAACTCTCCATGTTCAAGGGAATATTACTACAGCTATAACATGTACAGGAAACCTAGAGAATGGACACACTGTGAATACGAAAGGTTTCTAAAACTCAACGAATAGTCCCTCTCCTGGTGCTCCAGTTTGACTTTCCAACTGCCTTACTATCAATCTCCCAACTTGGAGAGACAGGCCCTTTAACCTCCTGGTTTGCACAGGTTCCCAATTTGGCAGAGGATGGAAGGGACGAGGGAGAACCCATGAGAGAGTAGCTGTTAGGCATTTGGACGGGCACATGTCAATCTAATTTCCCGGCAGGAAGAAGAATTAACCAAAGTCTCAGCCACCCACCGGGAACCAGTATAGGACATGATCCAAAATTTTGGACTTGCGTTCAGCTCACAAAAAACGAGTTGAGAAATGGAGCTCAGGGGCACAGCAATTCACAAACTGGCAGAGTGATAAAGGACAACTATCGTCCAAAAATCTGTTGAGGGAAGTCAACGAGGCGGACTTGAAAGTGAGGCAAAATAGCAGGAAACAGATTTCAAGAGGTACGTTGGAATTGCCTGTAAAGCACAGGAAGAGGGGCACAACTTGGACAATGGTGCACTTGGCCAAAAAGGGCGTATGTGTTTTCTCCTGAATATATTCAGGAGAAAACGCATACGCCCTTTTTGGCCAAGCAAGCAAGCGGGCAATGCAAATCTGCACTACAAAGAAGTATCACTTCCCACCGGTCCAAAGGGACATCCACAAAATGTGTAAAAACCAGAAAGGCAAGACAGGCCCTGGAGAACTGGGAGCCTTGTTATGCTGATGGGCGGGATGTAAATTGCCAACTGCCTCACTGGAGGAGTGCATTGTGTTCCCTAAAACAAGTAAACAACAGAGCTACAGAGCCAAGGCCACTTCCAGTCTAGGGAATATACCTTGGGAAAACTGAAAATCAATAAGAAACAGCCACCTCCAAATTTAGGGCTGCACTGACTACAAGAACCTCAACTTGGGTACACCTTAAATATCCCAGGAAATATAAAAATGGTTCAAAACATTGTGGTACTTACGTACGATGGAATATCCCTCAGCCATGAAATCAATGTCATAAGACCAGTAGCAGCAAAGTGAGTGGATTCAGGTACGATGATTCTAAGTGAAATAAGTCACACAGAAAAAGAAACTTATCATAAGATATCACTTAGGAAGATCCTGTAAACATGGCTACACGTGAACTGAGTTAGGAAAGAGAACAGAGTCTCACATTTAGAAAACACTCTTATGCCTGCATAAAGGGGAAGGAGAGGTGGGGTGATGCATAAAACCAGAGTGTGATATAAGCACAGGGACCGTTTCAAACACCAACTTTGGAATTGACAAAACCGACACCTTCCTCAGTGAAAGAGACTCAAAACCCCATATTTCCCGCAGAGGAATATATCTGACTAGTAAGAATCTTAAAACCTATGTATTGATATGTCTCCATAAGGGAATCAAGTGTGTCTAGAGTGGCATAAACATGGCAGCGAGAATCAGCTCAAACCCACTATAAAAAGGAATTTCAAAAGCAAAACCAAAAAACAGGGAAATTCTTTACAATTCCTTCAGGGTGTCTGAGGAAACCTACAAAGACCCTATCTACAATGACAGCTGTATGTGGCATAAGGCTGGACACTTGGGACTGAGAGGATTGGTGAGATTGGGTGAGCAAATGCAGACCCTTTCAAGCAATAATGCATGGCCCCCATTCCATGGGTCCCAACTCTCCATGTTCAAGGGAATATTACTACAGCTATACCATGTACAGGAAACCTAGAGAATGGACACACTGTGAATACGAAAGGTTTCTAAAACTCAACGAATAGTCCCTCTCCTGGTGCTCCAGTTTGACTTTCCAACTGCCTTACTATCAATCTCCCAACTTGGAGAGACAGGCCCTTTAACCTACTGGTTTGCACAGGTTCCCAATTTGGCAGAGGATGGAAGGGATGAGGGAGAACCCATGAGAGAGTAGCTGTTAGGCATTTGGACGGGCACATGTCACTCTAATTTCCCGGCAGGAAGAAGAATTAACCAAAGTCTCAGCCACCCACCGGGAACCAGTATAGGACATGATCCAAAATTTTGGACTTGCGTTCAGCTCACAAAAAACGAGTTGAGAAATGGAGCTCAGGGGCACAGCAATTCACATACTGGCAGAGTGATAAAGGACAACTATCGTCCAAAAATCTGTTGAGGGAAGTCAACGAGGCGGACTTGAAAGTGAGGCAAAATAGCAGGAAACAGATTTCAAGAGGTACGTTGGAATCGCCTGTAAAGCACAGGAAGAGGGGCACAACTTGGACAATGGTGCACTTGGCCAAAAAGGGCGTATGCGTTTTCTCCTGAATATATTCAGGAGAAAACGCATACGCCAATTTTGGCCAAGCAAGCAAGCGGGCAATGCAAATCTGCACTACAAAGAAGTATCACTTCCCACCGGTCAAAAGGGACATCCACAAAATGTGTAAAAACCAGAAAGGCAAGACAGGCCCTGGAGAACAGGGAGCATTGTTATGCTGATGGGCGGGATGTAAATTGCCAACTGCCTCACTGGAGGAGTGCATTGTGTTCCCTAAAACAAGTAAACAACAGAGCTACAGAGCCAAGGCCACTTCCAGTCTAGGGAATATACCTTGGGAAAACTGAAAATCAATAAGAAAGAGCCACCTCCAAATTTAGGGCTGCACTGGCTACAAGAACCTCAGCTTGGGTACACCTTAAATATCCCAGGAAATATAAAAATGGTTCAAAACATTGTGGTACTTACGTACGATGGAATATCCCTCAGCCATGAAATCAATGTCATAAAACCAGTAGCAGCAAAGTGAGTGGATTCAGGTACGATGATTCTAAGTGAAATAAGTCACACGGAAAAAGGAACTTATCATAAGATATCACTTATGAAGATCCTGTAAACATGGCTACACGTGAACTGAGTTAGGAAAGAGAACAGAGTCTCACATTTAGAAAACACTCTTATGCCTGCATAAAGGGGATGGAGAGGTGGGGTGATGCATAAAACCAGAGTTTGATATAAGCACATGGACCGTTCCAAAAACCAACTTTGGAATAGACAAGACCTACACCTTCCTCAGTGAAAGAGACTCAAAACCCCATATTTCCCGCAGAGGAATATATCTGACTAGTAAAAATCATAAAACCTATGTATTGATATGACTCCATAAGGGAATCAAGTGTGTCTAGAGTGGCATAAACATGGCAGCGAGAATCAGCTCAAACCCACTAAAAAAAGGAATTTCAAAAGCAAAACCAAAAAACAGGGAAATTCTTTACAATTCCTTCAGGGTGTCTGAGGAAACCTGGAAAGACCCTATCTACAATGACAGCTGGATGTGGCATAAGGCTGGACACTTGGGACTGAGAGGATTGGTGAGATTGGGTGAGCAAATGCAGACCCTCTCAAGCAATAATGCATGGCCCCCATTCCATGGGTCCCAACTCTCCATGTTTAAGGGAATATTACTACAGCTATAACATGTACAGGAAACCTAGAGAAAGGACACACTGTGAATATGAAAGGTTTCTAAAACTCAACGAATAGTCCCTCTCCTGGTGCTCCAGTTTGACTTTCCAACTGCCTTACTATCAATCTCCCAACTTGGAGAGACAGGCCCTTTAACCTCCTGGTTTGCACAGGTTCCCAATTTGGCAGAGGATGGAAGGGACGAGGGAGAACCCATGAGAGAGTAGCTGTTAGGCATTTGGACGGGCACATGTCACTCTAATTTCCCGGCAGGAAGAAGAATTAACCAAAGTCTCAGCCACCCACCGGGAACCAGTATAGGACATGATCCAAAATTTTGGACTTGCGTTCAGCTCACAAAAAACGAGTTGAGAAATGGAGCTCAGGGGCACAGCAATTCACAAACTGGCAGAGTGATAAAGGACAACTATCGTCCAAAAATCTGTTGAGGGAAGTCAACGAGGCGGACTTGAAAGCGAGGCAAAATAGCAGGAAACAGATTTCAAGAGGTACCTTGGAATCGCCTGTAAAGCACAGGAAGAGGGGCACAACTTGGACAATGGTGCACTTGGCCAAAAAGGGCGTATGCGTTTTCTCCTGAATATATTCAGGAGAAAACGCATACGCCCTTTTTGGCCAAGCAAGCAAGCGGGCAATGCAAATCTGCACTACAAAGAAGTATCACTTCCCACCGGTCAAAAGGGACATCCACAAAATGTGTAAAAACCAGAAAGGCAAGACAGGCCCTGGAGAACAGGGAGCCTTGTTATGCTGATGGGCGGGATGTAAATTGCCAACTGCCTCACTGGAGGAGTGCATTGTGTTCCCTAAAACAAGTAAACAACAGAGCTACAGAGCCAAGGCCACTTCCAGTCTAGGGAATATACCTTGGGAAAACTGAAAATCAATAAGAAAGAGCCACCTCCAAATTTAGGGCTGCACTGGCTACAAGAACCTCAACTTGGGTACACCTTAAATATCCCAGGAAATATAAAAATGGTTCAAAACATTGTGGTACTTACGTACGATGGAATATCCCTCAGCCATGAAATCAATGTCATAAAACCAGTAGCAGCAAAGTGAGTGGATTCAGGTACGATGATTCTAAGTGAAATAAGTCACACGGAAAAAGGAACTTATCATAAGATATCACTTATGAAGATCCTGTAAACATGGCTACACGTGAACTGAGTTAGGAAAGAGAACAGAGTCTCACATTTAGAAAACACTCTTATGCCTGCATAAAGGGGATGGAGAGGTGGGGTGATGCATAAAACCAGAGTTTGATATAAGCACATGGACCGTTCCAAAAACCAACTTTGGAATAGACAAGACCTACACCTTCCTCAGTGAAAGAGACTCAAAACCCCATATTTACCGCAGAGGAATATATCTGACTAGTAAAAATCATAAAACCTATGTATTGATATGACTCCATAAGGGAATCAAGTGTGTCTAGAGTGGCATAAACATGGCAGCGAGAATCAGCTCAAACCCACTAAAAAAAGGAATTTCAAAAGCAAAACCAAAAAACAGGGAAATTCTTTACAATTCCTTCAGGGTGTCTGAGGAAACCTGGAAAGACCCTATCTACAATGACAGCTGGATGTGGCATAAGGCTGGACACTTGGGACTGAGAGGATTGGTGAGATTGGGTGAGCAAATGCAGACCCTTTCAAGCAATAATGCATGGCCCCCATTCCATGGGTCCCAACTCTCCATGTTTAAGGGAATATTACTACAGCTATAACATGTACAGGAAACCTAGAGAAAGGACACACTGTGAATATGAAAGGTTTCTAAAACTCAACGAATAGTCCCTCTCCTGGTGCTCCAGTTTGACTTTCCAACTGCCTTACTATCAATCTCCCAACTTGGAGAGACAGGCCCTTTAACCTCCTGGTTTGCACAGGTTCCCAATTTGGCAGAGGATGGAAGGGACGAGGGAGAACCCATGAGAGAGTAGCTGTTAGGCATTTGGACGGGCACATGTCACTCTAATTTCCCGGCAGGAAGAAGAATTAACCAAAGTCCCAGCCACCCACCGGGAACCAGTATAGGACATGATCCAAAATTTTGGACTTGCGTTCAGCTCACAAAAAACGAGTTGAGAAATGGAGCTCAGGGGCACAGCAATTCACAAACTGGCAGAGTGATAAAGGACAACTATCGTCCAAAAATCTGTTGAGGGAAGTCAACGAGGCGGACTTGAAAGCGAGGCAAAATAGCAGGAAACAGATTTCAAGAGGTACCTTGGAATCGCCTGTAAAGCACAGGAAGAGGGGCACAACTTGGACAATGGTGCACTTGGCCAAAAAGGGCGTATGCGTTTTCTCCTGAATATATTCAGGAGAAAACGCATACGCCCTTTTTGGCCAAGCAAGCAAGCGGGCAATGCAAATCTGCACTACAAAGAAGTATCACTTCCCACCGGTCAAAAGGGACATCCACAAAATGTGTAAAAACCAGAAAGGCAACACAGGCCCTGGAGAACAGGGAGCCTTGTTATGCTGATGGGCGGGATGTAAATTGCCAACTGCCTCACTGGAGGAGTGCATTGTGTTCCCTAAAACAAGTAAACAACAGAGCTACAGAGCCAAGGCCACTTCCAGTCTAGGGAATATACCTTGGGAAAACTGAAAATCAATAAGAAAGACCCACCTCCAAATTTAGGGCTGCACTGACAACAAGAACCTCAACTTGGGTACACCTTAAATATCCCAGGAAATATAAAAATGGTTCAAAACATTGTGGTACTTACGTACGATGGAATATCCCTCAGCCATGAAATCAATGTCATAAGACCAGTAGCAGCAAAGTGAGTGGATTCAGGTACGATGATTCTAAGTGAAATAAGTCACACAGAAAAAGAAACTTATCATAAGATATCACTTATGAAGATCGTGTAAACATGGCTACACGTGAACTGAGTTAGGAAAGAGAACAGAGTCTCACATTTAGAAAACACTCTTATGCCTGCATAAAGGGGAAGGAGAGGTGGGGTGATGCATAAAACCAGAGTTTGATATAAGCACAGGGACCGTTTCAAAAACCAACTTTGGAATAGACAAGACCTACACCTTCCTCAGTGAAAGAGACTCAAAACCCCATATTTCCCGCAGAGGAATATATCTGACTAGTAAGAATCTTAAAACCTATGTATTGATATGTCTCCATAAGGGAATCAAGTGTGTCTAGAGTGGCATAAACATGGCAGCGAGAATCAGCTCAAACCCACTATAAAAAGGAATTTCAAAAGCAAAACCAAAAAACAGGGAAATTCTTTACAATTCCTTCAGGGTGTCTGAGGAAACCTGGAAAGACCCTATCTACAATGACAGCTGGATGTGGCATAAGGCTGGACACTTGGGACTGAGAGGATTGGTGAGATTGGGTGAGCAAATGCAGACCCTTTCAAGCAATAATGCATGGCCCCCATTCCATGGGTCCCAACTCTCCAGGTTCAAGGGAATATTACTACAGCTATAACATGTACAGGAAACCTAGAGAATGGACACACTGTGAATACAAAAGGTTTCTAAAACTCAACGAATAGTCCCTCTCCTGGTGCTCCAGTTTGACTTTCCAACTGCCTTACTATCAATCTCCCAACTTGGAGAGACAGGCCCTTTAACCTCCTGGTTTGCACAGGTTCCCAATTTGGCAGAGGATGGAAGGGACGAGGGAGAACCCATGAGAGAGTAGCTGTTAGGCATTTGGACGGGCACATGTCACTCTAATTTCCCAGCAGGAAGAAGAATTAACCAAAGTCTCAGCCACCCACCGGGAACCAGTATAGGACATGATCCAAAATTTTGGACTTGCGTTCAGCTCACAAAAAACGAGTTGAGAAATGGAGCTCAGGGGCACAGCAATTCACATACTGGCAGAGTGATAAAGGACAACTATCGTCCAAAAATCTGTTGAGGGAAGTCAACGAGGCGGACTTGAAAGTGAGGCAAAATAGCAGGAAACAGATTTCAAGAGGTACGTTGGAATCCCCTGTAAAGCACAGGAAGAGGGGCACAACTTGGACAATGGTGCACTTGGCAAAAAGGGCGTATGCGTTTTCTCCTGAATATATTCAGGAGAAAACGCATACGCCCTTTTTGGCCAAGCAAGCAAGCGGGCAATGCAAATCTGCACTACAAAGAAGTATCACTTCCCACCGGTCAAAAGGGACATCCACAAAATGTGTAAAAACCAGAAAGGCAAGACAGGCCCTGGAGAACAGGGAGCCTTGTTATGCTGATGGGCGGGATGTCAATTGCCAACTGCCTCACTGGAGGAGTACATTGTGTTCCCTAAAACAAGTAAACAACAGAGCTACAGAGCCAAGGCCACTTCCAGTCTAGGGAATATACCTGGGGAAAACTGAAAATCAATAAGAAAGAGCCACCTCCAAATTTAGGGCTGCACTGGCTACAAGAACCTCAACTTGGGTACACCTTAAATATCCCAGGAAATATAAAAATGGTTCAAAACATTGTGGTACTTACGTACGATGGAATATCCCTCAGCCATGAAATCAATGTCATAAGACCAGTAGCAGCAAAGTGAGTGGATTCAGGTACGATGATTCTAAGTGAAATAAGTCACACAGAAAAAGAAACTTATCATAAGATATCACTTATGAAGATCCTGTAAACATGGCTACACGTGAACTGAGTTAGGAAAGAGAACAGAGTCTCACATTTAGAAAACACTCTTATGCCTGCATAAAGGGGAAGGAGAGGTGGGGTGATGCATAAAACCAGAGTTTGATATAAGCACAGGGACCGTTCCAAAAACCAACTTTGGAATAGACAAGACCGACACCTTCCTCAGTGAAAGAGACTCAAAACCCCGTATTTCCCGCAGAGGAATATATCTGACTAGTAAGAATCTTAAAACCTATGTATTGATATGACTCCATAAGGGAATCAAGTGTGTCTAGAGTGGCATAAACATGGCAGCGAGAATCAGCTCAAACCCACTATAAAAAGGAATTTCAAAAGCAAAACCAAAAAACAGGGAAATTCTTTACAATTCCTTCAGGGTGTCTGAGGAAACCTGGAAAGACCCTATCTACAATGGCAGCTGGATGTGGCATAAGGCTGGACACTTGGGACTGAGAGGATTGGTGAGATTGGGTGAGCAAATGCAGACCCTTTCAAGCAATAATGCATGGCCCCCATTCCATGGGTCCCAACTCTCCAGGTTCAAGGGAATATTACTACAGCTATAACATGTACAGGAAACCTAGAGAATGGACACACTGTGAATACGAAAGGTTTCTAAAACTCAACGAATAGTCCCTCTCCTGGTGCTCCAGTTTGACTTTCCAACTGCCTTACTATCAATCTCCCAACTTGGAGAGACAGGCCCTTTAACCTCCTGGTTTGCACAGGTTCCCAATTTGGCAGAGGATGGAAGGGACGAGGGAGAACCCATGAGAGAGTAGCTGTTAGGCATTTGGACGGGCACATGTCACTCTAATTTCCCGGCAGGAAGAAGAATTAACCAAAGTCTCAGCCACCCACTGGGAACCAGTATAGGACATGATCCAAAATTTTGGACTTGCGTTCAGCTCACAAAAAACGAGTTGAGAAATGGAGCTCAGGGGCACAGCAATTCACAAACTGGCAGAGTGATAAAGGACAACTATCGTCCAAAAATCTGTTGAGGGAAGTCAACGAGGCGGACTTGAAAGCGAGGCAAAATAGCAGGAAACAGATTTCAAGAGGTACCTTGGTATCGCCTGTAAAGCACAGGAAGAGGGGCACAACTTGGACAATGGTGCACTTGGCCAAAAAGGGCGTATGCGTTTTCTCCTGAATATATTCAGGAGAAAACGCATACGCCCATTTTGGCCAAGCAAGCAAGCGGGCAATGCAAATCTGCACTACAAAGAAGTATCACTTCCCACCGGTCAAAAGGGACATCCACAAAATGTGTAAAAACCAGAAAGGCAAGACAGGCCCTGGAGAACTGGGAGCCTTGTTATGCTGATGGGCGGGATGTAAATTGCCAACTGCCTCACTGGAGGAGTGCATTGTGTTCCCTAAAACAAGTAAACAACAGAGCTACAGAGCCAAGGCCACTTCCAGTCTAGGGAATATACCTGGGGAAAACTGAAAATCAATAAGAAAGAGCCACCTCCAAATTTAGGGCTGCACTGACTACAAGAACCTCAACTTGGGTACACCTTAAATATCCCAGGAAATATAAAAATGGTTCAAAACATTGTGGTACTTACGTACAATGGAATATCCCACAACCATGAAATCAATGTCATAAGACCAGTAGCAGCAAAGTGAGTGGATTCAGGTACGATGATTCTAAGTGAAATAAGTCACACAGAAAAAGGAACTTATCATAAGATATCACTTATGAAGATCCTGTAAACATGGCTACACGTGAACTGAGTTAGGAAAGAGAACAGAGTCTCACATTTAGAAAACACTCTTATGCCTGCATAAAGGGGATGGAGAGGTGGGGTGATGCATAAAACCAGAGTTTGATATAAGCACAGGGACCGTTCCAAAAACCAACTTTGGAATAGACAAGACCTACACCTTCCTCAGTGAAAGAGACTCAAAACCCCATATTTCCCGCAGAGGAATATATCTGACTAGTAAGAATCTTAAAACCTATGTATTGATATGTCTCCATAAGGGAATCAAGTGTGTCTAGAGTGGCATAAACATGGCAGCGAGAATCAGCTCAAACCCACTATAAAAAGGAATTTCAAAAGCAAAACCAAAAAACAGGGAAATTCTTTACAATTCCTTCAGGGTGTCTGAGGAAACCTGGAAAGACCCTATCTACCATCACAGCTGGATGTGGCATAAGGCTGGACACTTGGGACTGAGAGGATTGGTGAGATTGGGTGAGCAAATGCAGACCCTTTCAAGCAATAATGCATGGCCCCCATTCCATGGGTCCCAACTCTCCATGTTCAAGGGAATATTACTACAGCTATAACATGTACAGGAAACCTAGAGAATGGACACACTGTGAATACAAAAGGTTTCTAAAACTCAACGAATAGTCCCTCTCCTGGTGCTCCAGTTTGACTTTCCAACTGCCTTACTATCAATCTCCCAACTTGGAGAGACAGGCCCTTTAACCTCCTGGTTTGCACAGGTTCCCAATTTGGCAGAGGATGGAAGGGACGAGGGAGAACCCATGAGAGAGTAGCTGTTAGGCATTTGGACGGGCACATGTCACTCTAATTTCCCGGCAGGAAGAAGAATTAACCAAAGTCTCAGCCACCCACCGGGAACCAGTATAGGACATGATCCAAAATTTTGGACTTGCGTTCAGCTCACAAAAAACGAGTTGAGAAATGGAGCTCAGGGGCACAGCAATTCACAAACTGGCAGAGTGATAAAGGACAACTATCGTCCAAAAATCTGTTGAGGGAAGTCAACGAGGCGGACTTGAAAGCGAGGCAAAATAGCAGGAAACAGATTTCAAGAGGTACCTTGGAATCGCCTGTAAAGCACAGGAAGAGGGGCACAACTTGGACAATGGTGCACTTGGCCAAAAAGGGCGTATGCGTTTTCTCCTGAATATATTCAGGAGAAAACGCATACGCCCTTTTTGGCCAAGCAAGCAAGCGGGCAATGCAAATCTGCACTACAAAGAAGTATCACTTCAAACCGGTCAAAAGGGACATCCACAAAATGTGTAAAAACCAGAAAGGCAAGACAGGCCCTGGAGAACAGGGAGCCTTGTTATGCTGATGGGCGGGATGTAAATTGCCAACTGCCTCACTGGAGGAGTGCATTGTGTTCCCTAAAACAAGTAAACAACAGAGCTACAGAGCCAAGGCCACTTCCAGTCTAGGGAATATACCTGGGGAAAACTGAAAATCAATAAGAAAGAGCCACCTCCAAATTTAGGGCTGCACTGACTACAAGAACCTCAACTTGGGTACACCTTAAATATCCCAGGAAATATAAAAATGGTTCAAAACATTGTGGTACTTACGTACGATGGAATACCCCTCAGCCATGAAATCAATGTCATAAGACCAGTAGCAGCAAAGTGAGTGGATTCAGGTACGATGATTCTAAGTGAAATAAGTCACACAGAAAAAGAAACTTATCATAAGATATCACTTAGGAAGATCCTGTAAACATGGCTACACGTGACCTGAGTTAGGAAAGAGAACAGAGTCTCACATTTAGAAAACACTCTTATGCCTGCATAAAGGGGAAGGAGAGGTGGGGTGATGCATAAAACCAGAGTTTGATATAAGCACAGGGATCGTTTCAAAAACCAACTTTGGAATTGACAAGACCGACACCTTCCTCAGTGAAAGAGACTCAAAACCCCATATTTCCCACAGAGGAATATATCTGACTAGTAAGAATCTTAAAACTTATGTATTGATATGTCTCCATAAGGGAATCAAGTGTGTCTAGAGTGGCATAAACATGGCAGCGAGAATCAGCTCAAACCCACTATAAAAAGGAATTTCAAAAGCAAAACCAAAAAACAGGGAAATTCTTTACAATTCCTTCAGGGTGTCTGAGGAAACCTGGAAAGACCCTGTCTACAATGACAGCTGGATGTGGCATAAGGCTGGACACTTGGGACTGAGAGGATTGGTGAGATTGGGTGAGCAAATGCAGACCCTTTCAAGCAATAATGCATGGCCCTCATTCCATGGGTCCCAACTCTCCATGTTCAAGGGAATATTACTACAGCTATAACATGTACAGGAAACCTAGAGAATGGACACACTGTGAATACGAAAGGTTTCTAAAACTCAACGAATAGTCCCTCTCCTGGTGCTCCAGTTTGACTTTCCAACTGCCTTACTATCAATCTCCCAACTTGGAGAGACAGGCCCTTTAACCTCCTGGTTTGCACAGGTTCCCAATTTGGCAGAGGATGGAAGGGACGAGGGAGAACCCATGAGAGAGTAGCTGTTAGGCATTTGGACGGGCACATGTCACTCTAATTTCCCCGCAGGAAGAAGAATTAACCAAAGTCTCAGCCACCCACCGGGAACCAGTATAGGACATGATCCAAAATTTTGGACTTGCGTTCAGCTCACAAAAAACGAGTTGAGAAATGGAGCTCAGGGGCACAGCAATTCACAAACTGGCAGAGTGATAAAGGACAACTATCGTCCAAAAATCTGTTGAGGGAAGTCAACGAGGCGGACTTGAAAGCGAGGCAAAATAGCAGGAAACAGATTTCAAGAGGTACGTTGGAATCGCCTGTAAAGCACAGGAAGAGGGGCACAACTTGGACAATGGTGCACTTGGCCAAAAAGGGTGTATGCGTTTTCTCCTGAATATATTCAGGAGAAAACGCATACGCCCTTTTTGGCCAAGCAAGCAAGCGGGCAATGCAAATCTGCACTACAAAGAAGTATCACTTCCCACCGGTCAAAAGGGACATCCACAAAATGTGTAAAAACCAGAAAGGCAAGACAGGCCCTGGAGAACAGGGGGCATTGTTATGCTGATGGGCGGGATGTCAATTGCCAACTGCCTCACTGGAGGAGTGCATTGTGTTCCCTAAAACAAGTAAACAACAGAGCTACAGAGCCAAGGCCACTTCCAGTCTAGGGAATATACCTTGGGAAAACTGAAAATCAATAAGAAAGAGCCACCTCCAAATTTAGGGCTGCACTGACTACAAGAACCTCAACTTGGATACACCTTAAATATCCCAGGAAATATAAAAATGGTTCAAAACATTGTGGTACTTACGTACGATGGAATATTCCTCAGCCATGAAATCAATGTCATAAGACCAGTAGCAGCAAAGTGAGTGGATTCAGGTACGATGATTCTAAGTGAAATAAGTCACACAGAAAAAGAAACTTATCATAAGATATCACTTATGAAGATCCTGTAAACATGGCTACACGTGAACTGAGTTAGGAAAGAGAACAGAGTCTCACATTTAGAAAACACTCTTATGCCTGCATAAAGGGGATGGAGAGGTGGAGTGATGCATAAAACCAGAGTTTGATATAAGCACAGGGACCGTTCCAAAAACCAACTTTGGAATAGACAAGACCTACACCTTCCTCAGTGAAAGAGACTCAAAACCCCATATTTCCCGCAGAGGAATATATCTGACTAGTAAGAATCTTAAAACCTATGTATTGATATGACTCCATAAGGGAATCAAGTGTGTCGAGAGTGGCATAAACATGGCAGCGAGAATCAGCTCAAACCCACTATAAAAAGGAATTTCAAAAGCAAAACCAAAAAACAGGGAAATTCTTTACAATTCCTTCAGGGTGTCTGAGGAAACCTGGAAAGACCCTATCTACAATGACAGCTGGATGTGGCATAAGGCTGGACACTTGGGACTGAGAGGATTGGTGAGATTGGGTGAGCAAATGCAGACCCTTTCAAGCAATAATGCATGGCCCCCATTCCATGGGTCCCAACTCTCCAGGTTCAAGGGAATATTACTACAGCTATAACATGTACAGGAAACCTAGAGAATGGACACACTGTGAATACGAAAGGTTTCTAAAACTCAACGAATAGTCCCTCTCCTGGTGCTCCAGTTTGACTTTCCAACTGCCTTACTATCAATCTCCCAACTTGGAGAGACAGGCCCTTTAACCTCCTGGTTTGCACAGGTTCCCAATTTGGCAGAGGATGGAAGGGACGAGGGAGAACCCATGAGAGAGTAGCTGTTAGGCATTGGGACGGGCACATGTCACTCTAATTTCCCGGCAGGAAGAAGAATTAACCAAAGTCTCAGCCACCCACCGGGAACCAGTATAGGACATGATCCAAAATTTTGGACTTGCGTTCAGCTCACAAAAAACGAGTTGAGAAATGGAGCTCAGGGGCACAGCAATTCACAAACTGGCAGAGTGATAAAGGACAACTATCGTCCAAAAATCTGTTGAGGGAAGTCAACGAGGCGGACTTGAAAGCGAGGCAAAATAGCAGGAAACAGATTTCAAGAGGTACCTTGGAATCGCCTGTAAAGCACAGGAAGAGGGGCACAACTTGGACAATGGTGCACTTGGCCAAAAAGGGCGTATGCGTTTTCTCCTGAATATATTCAGGAGAAAACGCATACGCCCTTTTTGGCCAAGCAAGCAAGTGGGCAATGCAAATCTGCACTACAAAGAAGTATCACTTCCCACCGGTCAAAAGGGACATCCACAAAATGTGTAAAAACCAGAAAGGCAAGACAGGCCCTGGAGAACAGGGAGCCTTGTTATGCTGATGGGCGGGATGTAAATTGCCAACTGCCTCACTGGAGGAGTGCATTGTGTTCCCTAAAACAAGTAAACAACAGAGCTACAGAGCCAAGGCCACTTCCAGTCTAGGGAATATACCTTGGGAAAACTGAAAATCAATAAGAAAGAGCCACCTCCAAATTTAGGGCTGCACTGACTACAAGAACCTCAACTTGGGTACACCTTAAATATCCCAGGAAATATAAAAATGGTTCAAAACATTGTGGTACTTACGTACGATGGAATATCCCTCAGCCATGAAATCAATGTCATAAGACCAGTAGCAGCAAAGTGAGTGGATTCAGGTACGATGATTCTAAGTGAAATAAGTCACACAGAAAAAGAAACTTATCATAAGATATCACTTATGAAGATCCTGTAAACATGGCTACACGTGAACTGAGTTAGGAAAGAGAACAGAGTCTCACATTTAGAAAACACTCTATGCCTGCATAAAGGGGAAGGAGAGGTGGGGTGATGCATAAAACCAGAGTTTGATATAAGCACAGGGACCGTTTCAAAAACCAACTTTCGAATTGACAAGACCGACACCTTCCTCAGTGAAAGAGACTCAAAACCCCATATTTCCCACAGAGGAATATATCTGACTAGTAAGAATCTTAAAACTTATGTATTGATATGTCTCCATAAGGGAATCACGTGTGTCTAGAGTGGCATAAACATGGCAGCGAGAATCAGCTCAAACCCACTATAAAAAGGAATTTCAAAAGCAAAACCAAAAAACAGGGAAATTCTTTCCAATTCCTTCAGGGTGTCTGAGGAAACCTGGAAAGACCCTATCTACAATGACAGCTGGATGTGGCATAAGGCTGGACACTTGGGACTGAGAGGATTGGTGAGATTGGGTGAGCAAATGCAGACACTTTCAAGCAATAATGCATGGCCCCCATTCCATGGGTCCCAACTCTCCAGGTTCAAGGGAATATTACTACAGCTATAACATGTACAGGAAACCTAGAGAATGGACACACTGTGAATACGAAAGGTTTCTAAAACTCAACGAATAGTCCCTCTCCTGGTGCTCCAGTTTGACTTTCCAACTGCCTTACTATCAATCTCCCAACTTGGAGAGACAGGCCCTTTAACCTCCTGGTTTGCACAGGTTCCCAATTTGGCAGAGGATGGAAGGGACGAGGGAGAACCCATGAGAGAGTAGCTGTTAGGCATTGGGACGGGCACATGTCACTCTAATTTCCCGGCAGGAAGAAGAATTAACCAAAGTCTCAGCCACCCACCGGGAACCAGTATAGGACATGATCCAAAATTTTGGACTTGCGTTCAGCTCACAAAAAACGAGTTGAGAAATGGAGCTCAGGGGCACAGCAATTCACAAACTGGCAGAGTGATAAAGGACAACTATCGTCCAAAAGTCTGTTGAGGGAAGTCAACGAGGCGGACTTGAAAGTGAGGCAAAATAGCAGGAAACAGATTTGAAGAGGTACGTTGGAATCGCCTGTAAAGCACAGGAAGAGGGGCACAACTTGGACAATGGTGCACTTGGCCAAAAAGGGCGTATGCGTTTTCTCCTGAATATATTCAGGAGAAAACGCATACGCCCATTTTGGCCAAGCAAGCAAGCGGGCAATGCAAATCTGCACTACAAAGAAGTATCACTTCCCACCGGTCAAAAGGGACATCCACAAAATGTGTAAAAACCAGAAAGGCAAGACAGGCCCTGGAGAACAGGGAGCCTTGTTATGCTGATGGGCGGGATGTAAATTGCCAACTGCCTCACTGGAGGAGTGCATTGTGTTCCCTAAAACAAGTAAACAACAGAGCTACAGAGCCAAGGCCACTTCCAGTCTAGGGAATATACCTTGGGAAAACTGAAAATCAATAAGAAAGAGCCACCTCCAAATTTAGGGCTGCACTGACTACAAGAACCTCAACTTGGGTACACCTTAAATATCCCAGGAAATATAAAAATGGTTCAAAACATTGTGGTACTTACGTACGATGCAATATTCCTCAGCCATGAAATCAATGTCATAAGACCAGTAGCAGCAAAGTGAGTGGATTCAGGTACGATGATTCTAAGTGAAATAAGTCACACAGAAAAAAGAAACTTATCATAAGATATCACTTATGAAGATCCTGTAAACATGGCTACACGTGAACTGAGTTAGGAAAGAGAACAGAGTCTCACATTTAGAAAACACTCTTATGCCCGCATAAAGGGGAAGGAGAGGTGGGGTGATGCATAAAACCAGAGTTTGATATAAGCACAGGGACCGTTTCAAAAACCAACTTTGGAACTGACAAGACCGACACCTTCCTCAGTGAAAGAGACTCAAAACCCCATATTTCCCACAGAGGAATATATCTGACTAGTAAGAATCTTAAAACCTATGTATTGATATGTCTCCATAAGGGAATCAAGTGTATCTAGAGTGGCATAAACATGGCAGCGAGAATCAGCTCAAACCCACTATAAAAAGGAATTTCAAAAGCAAAACCAAAAAACAGGGAAATTCTTTACAATTCCTTCAGGGTGTCTGAGGAAACCTGGAAAGACCCTATCTACAATGACAGCTGGATGTGGCATAAGGCTGGACACTTGGGACTGAGAGGATTAGTGAGATTGGGTGAGCAAATGCAGACCCTTTCAAGCAATAATGCATGGCCCCCATTCCATGGGTCCCAACTCTCCAGGTTCAAGGGGATATTACTACAGCTATAACATGTACAGGAAACCTAGAGAATGGACACACTGTGAATACGAAAGGTTTCTAAAACTCAAAGAATAGTCCCTCTCCTGGTGCTCCAGTTTGACTTTCCAACTGCCTTACTATCAATCTCCCAACTTGGAGAGACAGGCCCTTTAACCTCCTGGATTGCACAGGTTCCCAATTTGGCAGAGGATGGAAGGGACGAGGGAGAACCCATGAGAGAGTAGCTGTTAGGCATTTGGACGGGCACATGTCACTCTAATTTCCCGGCAGGAAGAAGAATTAACCAAAGTCTCAGCCACCCACCGGGAACCAGTAGAGGACATGATCCAAAATTTTGGACTTGCGTTCAGCTCACAAAAAACGAGTTGAGAAATGGAGCTCAGGGGCACAGCAATTCACAAACTGGCAGAGTGATAAAGGACAACTATTGTCCAAAAGTCTGTTGAGGGAAGTCAACGAGGCGGACTTGAAAGTGAGGCAAAATAGCAGGAAACAGATTTGAAGAGGTACGTTGGAATCGCCTGTAAAGCACAGGAAGAGGGGCACAACTTGAACAATGGTGCACTTGGCCAAAAAGGGCGTATGCGTTTTCTCCTGAATATATTCAGGAGAAAACGCATACGCCCTTTTTGGCCAAGCAAGTAAGCGGGCAATGCAAATCTGCACTACAAAGAAGTATCATTTCCCACCGGTCAAAAGGGACATCCACAAAATGTGTAAAAACCAGAAAGGCAAGACAGGCCCTGGAGAACAGGGAGCCTTGTTATGCTGATGGGCGGGATGTAAATTGCCAACTGCCTCACTGGAGGAGTGCATTGTGTTCCCTAAAACAAGTAAACAACAGAGCTACAGAGCCAAGGCCACTTCCAGTCTAGGGAATATACCTTGGGAAAACTGAAAATCAATAAGAAAGAGCCACCTCCAAATTTAGGGCTGCACTGACTACAAGAACCTCAACTTGGGTACACCTTAAATATCCCAGGAAATATAAAAATGGTTCAAAACATTGTGGTACTTACGTACGATGGAATATCCCTCAGCCATGAAATCAATGTCATAAGACCAGTAGCAGCAAAGTGAGTGGATTCAGGTACGAAGATTCTAAGTGAAATAAGTCACACAGAAAAAGAAACTTATCATAAGATATCACTTATGAAGATCCTGTAAACATGGCTACACGTGAACTGAGTTAGGAAAGAGAACAGAGTCTCACATTTAGAAAACACTCTTCTGCCTGCATAAAGGGGAAGGAGAGGTGGGGTGATGCATAAAACCAGAGTTTGATATAAGCACAGGGACCGTTTCAAAAACCAACTTTGGAATTGACATGACTGACACCTTCCTCAGTGAAAGAGACTCAAAACCCCATATTTCCCACAGAGGAATATATCTGACTAGTAAGAATCTTAAAACTTATGTATTGATATGTCTCCATAAGGGAATCAAGTGTGTCTAGAGTGGCATAAACATGGCAGCGAGAATCAGCTCAAACCCACTATAAAAAGGAATTTCAAAAGCAAAACCAAAAAACAGGGAAATTCTTTACAATTCCTTCAGGGTGTCTGAGGAAACCTGGAAAGACCCTATCTACAATGACAGCTGGATGTGGCATAAGGCTGGACACTTGGGACTGAGAGGATTGGTGAGATTGGGTGAGCAAATGCAGACCCTTTCAAGCAATAATGCATGGCCCCCATTCCATGGGTCCCAACTCTCCAGGTTCAAGGGAATATTACTACAGCTATAACATGTACAGGAAGCCTAGAGAATGGACACACTGTGAATACGAAAGGTTTCTAAAACTCAACGAATAGTCCCTCTCCTGGTGCTCCAGTTTGACTTTCCAACTGCCTTACTATCAATCTCCCAACTTGGAGAGACAGGCCCTTTAACCTCCTGGTTTGCACAGGTTCCCAATTTGGCAGAGGATGGAAGGGACGAGGGAGAACCCATGAGAGAGTAGCTGTTAGGCATTTGGACGGGCACATGTCACTCTAATTTCCCGGCAGGAAGAAGAATTAACCAAAGTCTCAGCCACCCACCGGGAACCAGTATAGGACATGATCCAAAATTTTGGACTTGCGTTCAGCTCACAAAAAACGAGTTGAGAAATGGAGCTCAGGGGCACAGCAATTCACAAACTGGCAGAGTGATAAAGGACAACTATCGTCCAAAAATCTGTTGAGGGAAGTCAACGAGGCGGACTTGAAAGCGAGGCAAAATAGCAGGAAACAGATTTCAAGAGGTACGTTGGAATCGCCTGTAAAGCACAGGAAGAGGGGCACAACTTGGACAATGGTGCACTTGGCCAAAAAGGGCGTGTGCGCTTTCTCCTGAATATATTCAGGAGAAAACGCATACGCCCTTTTTGGCCAAGCAAGCAAGCGGGCAATGCAAATCTGCACTACAAAGAAGTATCATTTCCCACCGGTCAAAAGGGACATCCACAAAATGTGTAAAAACCAGAACGGCAAGACAGGCCCTGGAGAACAGGGGGCCTTGTTATGCTGATGGGCGGGATGTCAATTGCCAACTGCCTCACTGGAGGAGTGCATTGTGTTCCCTAAAACAAGTAAACAACAGAGCTACAGAGCCAAGGCCACTTCCAGTCTAGGGAATATACCTTGGGAAAACTGAAAATCAATAAGAAAGAGCCACCTCCAAATTTAGGGCTGCACTGACTACAAGAACCTCAACTTGGGTACACCTTAAATATCCCAGGAAATATAAAAATGGTTCAAAACATTGTGGTACTTACGTACGATGGAATATTCCTCAGACATGAAATCAATGTCATAAGAGCAGTAGCAGCAAAGTGAGTGGATTCAGGTACGATGATTCTATGTGAAATAAGTCACACAGAAAAAGAAACTTATCATAAGATATCACTTATGAAGATCCTGTAAACATGGCTACACGTGAACTGAGTTAGGAAAGAGAACAGAGTCTCACATTTAGAAAACACTCTTATGCCTGCATAAAGGGGATGGAGAGGTGGGGTGATGTATAAAACCAGAGTTTGATATAACTACAGGGACCGTTCCAAAAACCAACTTTGGAATAGACAAGACCGACACCTTCCTCAGTGAAAGAGACTCAAAACCCCATATTTCCCGGAGAGGAATATATCTGACTAGTAAGAATCTTAAAACTTATGTATTGATATGAATCCATAAGGGAATCAAGTGTGTCTAGAGTGGCATAAACATGGCAGCGAGAATCAGCTCAAACCCACTATAAAAAGGAATTTCAAAAGCAAAACCAAAAAACAGGGAAATTCTTTACAATTCCTTCAGGGTGTCTGAGGAAACCTGGAAAGACCCTATCTACAATGACAGTTGGATGTGGCATAAGGCTGGACACTTGGGACTGAGAGGATTGGTGAGATTGGGTGAGCAAATGCAGACCCTTTCAAGCAATAATGCATGGCCCCCATTCCATGGGTCCCAACTCTCCAGGTTCAAGGGAATATTACTACAGCTATAACATGTACAGGAAACCTAGAGAATGGACACACCGTGAATACGAAAGGTTTCTAAAACTCAACGAATAGTCCTTCTCCCGGTGCTCCAGTTTGACTTTCCAACTGCCTTACTATCAATCTCCCAACTTGGAGAGACAGGCCCTTTAACCTCCTGGTTTCCACAGGTTCCCAATTTGGCAGAGGATGGAAGGGACGAGGGAGAACCCATGAGAGAGTAGCTGTTAGGCATTTGGACGGGCACATGTCACTCTAATTTCCCGGCAGGAAGAAGAATTAACCAAAGTCTCAGCCACCCACCGGGAACCAGTATAGGACATGATCCAAAATTTTGGACTTGCGTTCAGCTCCCAAAAAACGAGTTGAGAAATGGAGCTCAGGGGCACAGCAATTCACAAACTGGCAGAGTGATAAAGGACAACTATCGTCCAAAAATCTGTTGAGGGAAGTCAACGAGGCGGACTTGAAAGCGAGGCAAAATAGCAGGAAACAGATTTCAAGAGGTACGTTGGAATCGCCTGTAAAGCACAGGAAGAGGGGCACAACTTGGACAATGGTGCACTTGGCCAAAAAGGGCGTATGCGTTTTCTCCTGAATATATTCAGGAGAAAACGCATACGCCCTTTTTGGCCAAGCAAGCAAGCGGGCAATGCAAATCTGCACTACAAAGAAGTAGCATTTCCCACTGGTCAAAAGGGACATCCACAAAATGTGTAAAAACCAGAAAGGCAAGACAGGCCCTGGAGAACAGGGAGCCTTGTTATGCTGATGATCGGGATGTAAATTGCCAACTGCCTCACTGGAGGAGTGCATTGTGTTCCCTAAAACAAGTAAACAACAGAGCTACAGAGCCAAGGCCACTTCCAGTCTAGGGAATATACCTTGGGAAAACTGAAAATCAATAAGAAAGAGCCACCTCCAAATTTAGGGCTGCACTGACTACAAGAACCTCAACTTGGGTACACCTTAAATATCCCAGGAAATATAAAAATGGTTCAAAACATTGTGGTACTTACGTACGATGGAATACCCCTCAGCCATGAAATCAATGTCATAAGACCAGTAGCAGCAAAGTGAGTGGATTCAGGTACGATGATTCTAAGTGAAATAAGTCACACAGAAAAATAAACTTATCATAAGATATCACTTATGAAGATCCTGTAAACATGGCTACACGTGACCTGAGTTAGGAAAGAGAACAGAGTCTCACATTTAGAAAACACTCTTATGCCTGCAAAAAGGGGAAGGAGAGGTGGGGTGATGCATAAAACCAGAGTTTGATATAAGCACAGGGACCGTTTCAAAAACCAACTTTGGAATTGACAAGACCGACACCTTCCTCAGTGAAAGAGACTCAAAACCCCATATTTCCCACAGAGGAATATATCTGACTAGTAAGAATCTTAAAACTTATGTATTGATATGTCTCCATAAGGGAATCAAGTGTGTCTAGAGTGGCATAAACATGGCAGCGAGAATCAGCTCAAACCCACTATAAAAAGGAATTTCAAAAGCAAAACCAAAAAACAGGGAAATTCTTTCCAATTCCTTCAGGGTGTCTGAGGAAACCTGGAAAGACCCTGTCTACAATGACAGCTGGATGTGGCATAAGGCTGGACACTTGGGACTGAGAGGATTGGTGAGATTGGGTGAGCGAATGCAGACCCTTTCAAGCAATAATGCATGGCCCCCATTCCATGGGTCCCAACTCTCCAGGTTCAAGGGAATATTACTACAGCTATAACATGTACAGGAAACCTAGAGAATGGACACACTGTGAATACGAAAGGTTTCTAAAACTCAACGAATAGTCCCTCTCCTGGTGCTCCAGTTTGACTTTCCAACTGCCTTACTATCAATCTCCCAACTTGGAGAGACAGGCCCTTTAACCTCCTGGTTTGCACAGGTTCCCAATTTGGCAGAGGATGGAAGGGACGAGGGAGAACCCATGAGAGAGTAGCTGTTAGGCATTTGGACGGGCACATGTCACTCTAATTTCCCGGCAGGAAGAAGAATTAACCAAAGTCTCAGCCACCCACCGGGAACCAGTATAGGACATGATCCAAAATTTTGGACTTGCGTTCAGCTCACAAAAAACGAGTTGAGAAATGGAGCTCAGGGGCACAGCAATTCACAAACTGGCAGAGTGATAAAGGACAACTATCGTCCAAAAATCTGTTGAGGGAAGTCAACGAGGCGGACTTGAAAGCGAGGCAAAATAGCAGGAAACAGATTTCAAGAGGTACGTTGGAATCGCCTGTAAAGCACAGGAAGAGGGGCACAACATGGACAATGGTGCACTTGGCCAAAAAGGGCGTATGCGTTTTCTCCTGAATATATTCAGGAGAAAACGCATACGCCCTTTTTGGCCAAGCAAGCAAGCGGGCAATGCAAATCTGCACTACAAAGAAGTATCACTTCCCACCGGTCAAAAGGGACATCCACAAAATGTGTAAAAACCAGAAAGGCAAGACAGGCCCTGGAGAACAGGGGGCATTGTTATGCTGATGGGCGGGATGTCAATTGCCAACTGCCTCACTGGAGGAGTGCATTGTGTTCCCTAAAACAAGTAAACAACAGAGCTACAGAGCCAAGGCCACTTCCAGTCTAGGGAATATACCTTGGGAAAACTGAAAATCAATAAGAAAGAGCCACCTCCAAATTTAGGGCTGCACTGACTACAAGAACCTCAACTTGGATACACCTTAAATATCCCAGGAAATATAAAAATGGTTCAAAACATTGTGGTACTTACGTACGATGGAATATTCCTCAGCCATGAAATCAATGTCATAAGACCAGTAGCAGCAAAGTGAGTGGATTCAGGTACGATGATTCTAAGTGAAATAAGTCACACAGAAAAAGAAACTTATCATAAGATATCACTTATGAAGATCCTGTAAACATGGCTACACGTGAACTGAGTTAGGAAAGAGAACAGAGTCTCACATTTAGAAAACACTCTTATGCCTGCATAAAGGGGATGGAGAGGTGGAGTGATGCATAAAACCAGAGTTTGATATAAGCACAGGGACCGTTCCAAAAACCAACTTTGGAATAGACAAGACCTACACCTTCCTCAGTGAAAGAGACTCAAAACCCCATATTTCCCGCAGAGGAATATATCTGACTAGTAAGAATCTTAAAACCTATGTATTGATACGACTCCATAAGGGAATCAAGTGTGTCGAGATTGGCATAAACATGGCAGCGAGAATCAGCTCAAACCCACTATAAAAAGGAATTTCAAAAGCAAAACCAAAAAACAGGGAAATTCTTTACAATTCCTTCAGGGTGTCTGAGGAAACCTGGAAAGACCCTATCTACAATGAGAGCTGGATGTGGCATAAGGCTGGACACTTGGGACTGAGAGGATTGGTGAGATTGGGTGAGCAAATGCAGACCCTTTCAAGCAATAATGCATGGCCCCCATTCCATGGGTCCCAACTCTCCAGGTTCAAGGGAATATTACTACAGCTATAACATGTACAGGAAACCTAGAGAATGGACACACTGTGAATACGAAAGGTTTCTAAAACTCAACGAATAGTCCCTCTCCTGGTGCTCCAGTTTGACTTTCCAACTGCCTTACTATCAATCTCCCAACTTGGAGAGACAGGCCCTTTAACCTCCTGGTTTGCACAGGTTCCCAATTTGGCAGAGGATGGAGGGGACGAGGGAGAACCCATGAGAGAGTAGCTGTTAGGCATTTGGACGGGCACATGTCACTCTAATTTCCCGGCAGGAAGAAGAATTAACCAAAGTCTCAGCCACCCACCGGGAACCAGTATAGGACATGATCCAAAATTTTGGACTTGCGTTCAGCTCACAAAAAACGAGTTGAGAAATGGAGCTCAGGGGCACAGCAATTCACAAACTGGCAGAGTGATAAAGGACAACTATCGTCCAAAAATCTGTTGAGGGAAGTCAACGAGGCGGACTTGAAAGCGAGGCAAAATAGCAGGAAACAGATTTCAAGAGGTACGTTGGAATCGCCTGTAAAGCACAGGAAGAGGGGCACAACTAGGACAATGGGGCACTTGGCCAAAAAGGGCGTATGCGTTTTCTCCTGAATATATTCAGGAGAAAACGCATACGCCCTTTTTGGCCAAGCAAGCAAGCGGGCAATGCAAATCTGCACTACAAAGAAGTATCACTTCCCACCGGTCAAAAGGGACATCCACAAAATGTGTAAAAACCAGAAAGGCAAGACAGGCCCTGGAGAACAGGGAGCCTTGTTATGCTGATGGGCGGGATGTAAATTGCCAACTGCCTCACTGGAGGAGTGCATTGTGTTCCCTAAAACAAGTAAACAACAGAGCTACAGAGCCAAGGCCACTTCCAGTCTAGGGAATATACCTGGGGAAAACTGAAAATCAATAAGAAAGAGCCACCTCCAAATTTAGGGCTGCACTGACTACAAGAACCTCAACTTGGGTACACCTTAAATATCCCAGGAAATATAAAAATGTTTCAAAACATTGTGGTACTTACGTACGATGGAATATCCCTCAGCCATGAAATCAATGTCATAAGACCAGTAGCAGCAAAGTGAGTGGATTCAGGTACGAAGATTCTAAGTGAAATAAGTCACACAGAAAAAGAAACTTATCATAAGATATCACTTATGAAGATCCTGTAAACATGGCTACACGTGAACTGAGTTAGGAAAGAGAACAGAGTTTCACATTTAGAAAACACTCTATGCCTGCATAAAGGGGAAGGAGAGGTGGGGTGATGCATAAAACCAGAGTTTGATATAAGCACAGGGACCGTTTCAAAAACCAACTTTCGAATTGACAAGACCGACACCTTCCTCAGTGAAAGAGACTCAAAACCCCATATTTCCCACAGAGGAATATATCTGACTAGTAAGAATCTTAAAACTTATGTATTGATATGTATCCATAAGGGAATCACGTGTGTCTAGAGTGGCATAAACATGGCAGCGAGAATCAGCTCAAACCCACTATAAAAAGGAATTTCAAAAGCAAAACCAAAAAACAGGAAAATTCTTTACAATTCCTTCAGGGTGTCTGAGGAAACCTGGAAAGACCCTATCTACAATGACAGCTGGATGTGGCATAAGGCTGGACACTTGGGACTGAGAGGATTGGTGAGATTGGGTGAGCAAATGCAGACCCTTTCAAGCAATAATGCATGGCCCCCATTCCATGGGTCCCAACTCTCCAGGTTCAAGGGAATATTACTACAGCTATAACATGTACAGGAAACCTAGAGAATGGACACACTGTGAATACGAAAGGTTTCTAAAACTCAACGAATAGTCCCTCTCCTGGTGCTCCAGTTTGACTTTCCAACTGCCTTACTATCAATCTCCCAACTTGGAGAGACAGGCCCTTTAACCTCCTGGTTTGCACAGGTTCGCAATTTGGCAGAGGATGGAAGGGACGAGGGAGAACCCATGAGAGAGTATCTGTTAGGCATTGGGACGGGCACATGTCACTCTAATTTCCCGGCAGGAAGAAGAATTAACCAAAGTCTCAGCCACCCACCGGGAACCAGTAGAGGACATGATCCAAAATTTTGGACTTGCGTTCAGCTCACAAAAAACGAGTTGAGAAATGGAGCTCAGGGGCACAGCAATTCACAAACTGGCAGAGTGATAAAGGACAACTATCGTCCAAAAGTCTGTTGAGGGAAGTCAACGAGGCGGACTTGAAAGTGAGGCAAAATAGCAGGAAACAGATTTGAAGAGGTACGTTGGAATCGCCTGTAAAGCACAGGAAGAGGGGCACAACTTGGACAATGGTGCACTTGGCCAAAAAGGGCGTATGCGTTTTCTCCTGAATATATTCAGGAGAAAACGCATACGCCCATTTTGGCCAAGCAAGCAAGCGGGCAATGCAAATCTGCACTACAAAGAAGTATCACTTCCCACCGGTCAAAAGGGACATCCACAAAATGTGTAAAAACCAGAAAGGCAAGACAGGCCCTGGAGAACAGGGAGCCTTGTTATGCTGATGGGCGGGATGTAAATTGCCAACTGCCTCACTGGAGGAGTGCATTGTGTTCCCTAAAACAAGTAAACAACAGAGCTACAGAGCCAAGGCCACTTCCAGTCTAGGGAATATACCTTGGGAAAACTGAAAATCAATAAGAAAGAGCCACCTCCAAATTTAGGGCTGCACTGACTACAAGAACCTCAACTTGGGTACACCTTAAATATCCCAGGAAATATAAAAATGGTTCAAAACATTGTGGTACTTACGTACGATGCAATATTCCTCAGCCATGAAATCAATGTCATAAGACCAGTAGCAGCAAAGTGAGTGGATTCAGGTACGATGATTCTAAGTGAAATAAGTCACACAGAAAAAAGAAACTTATCATAAGATATCACTTATGAAGATCCTGTAAACATGGCTACACGTGAACTGAGTTAGGAAAGAGAACAGAGTCTCACATTTAGAAAACACTCTTATGCCCGCATAAAGGGGAAGGAGAGGTGGGGTGATGCATAAAACCAGAGTTTGATATAAGCACAGGGACCGTTTCAAAAACCAACTTTGGAACTGACAAGACCGACACCTTCCTCAGTGAAAGAGACTCAAAACCCCATATTTCCCACAGAGGAATATATCTGACTAGTAAGAATCTTAAAACCTATGTATTGATATGTCTCCATAAGGGAATCAAGTGTATCTAGAGTGGCATAAACATGGCAGCGAGAATCAGCTCAAACCCACTATAAAAAGGAATTTCAAAAGCAAAACCAAAAAACAGGGAAATTCTTTACAATTCCTTCAGGGTGTCTGAGGAAACCTGGAAAGACCCTATCTACAATGACAGCTGGATGTGGCTTAAGGCTGGACACTTGGGACTGAGAGGATTAGTGAGATTGGGTGAGCAAATGCAGACCCTTTCAAGCAATAATGCATGGCCCCCATTCCATGGGTCCCAACTCTCCAGGTTCAAGGGGATATTACTACAGCTATAACATGTACAGGAAACCTAGAGAATGGACACACTGTGAATACGAAAGGTTTCTAAAACTCAACGAATAGTCCCTCTCCTGGTGCTCCAGTTTGACTTTCCAACTGCCTTACTATCAATCTCCCAACTTGGAGAGACAGGCCCTTTAACCTCCTGGTTTGCACAGGTTCCCAATTTGGCAGAGGATGGAAGGGACGAGGGAGAACCCATGAGAGAGTAGCTGTTAGGCATTTGGACGGGCACATGTCACTCTAATTTCCCGGCAGGAAGAAGAATTAACCAAAGTCTCAGCCACCCACCGGGAACCAGTAGAGGACATGATCCAAAATTTTGGACTTGCGTTCAGCTCACAAAAAACGAGTTGAGAAATGGAGCTCAGGGGCACAGCAATTCACAAACTGGCAGAGTGATAAAGGACAACTATTGTCCAAAAGTCTGTTGAGGGAAGTCAACGAGGCGGACTTGAAAGTGAGGCAAAATAGCAGGAAACAGATTTGAAGAGGTACGTTGGAATCGCCTGTAAAGCACAGGAAGAGGGGCACAACTTGGACAATGGTGCACTTGGCCAAAAAGGGCATATGCGTTTTCTCCTGAATATATTCAGGAGAAAACGCATACGCCCATTTTGGCCAAGCAAGCAAGCGGGCAATGCAAATCTGCACTACAAAGAAGTATCACTTCCCACCGGTCAAAAGGGACATCCACAAAATGTGTAAAAACCAGAAAGGCAAGACAGGCCCTGGAGAACAGGGAGCCTTGTTATGCTGATGGGCGGGATGTAAATTGCCAACTGCCTCACTGGAGGAGTGCATTGTGTTCCCTAAAACAAGTAAACAACAGAGCTACAGAGCCAAGGCCACTTCCAGTCTAGGGAATATACCTTGGGAAAACTGAAAATCAATAAGAAAGAGCCACCTCCAAATTTAGGGCTGCACTGACTACAAGAACCTCAACTTGGGTACACCTTAAATATCCCAGGAAATATAAAAATGGTTCAAAACATTGTGGTACTTACGTACGATGGAATATCCCTCAGCCATGAAATCAATGTCATAAGACCAGTAGCAGCAAAGTGAGTGGATTCAGGTACGAAGATTCTAAGTGAAATAAGTCACACAGAAAAAGAAACTTATCATAAGATATCACTTATGAAGATCCTGTAAACATGGCTACACGTGAACTGAGTTAGGAAAGAGAACAGAGTCTCACATTTAGAAAACACTCTTATGCCTGCATAAAGGGGAAGGAGAGGTGGGGTGATGCATAAAACCAGAGTTTGATATAAGCACAGGGACCGTTTCAAAAACCAACTTTCGAATTGACAAGACCGACACCTTCCTCAGTGAAAGAGACTCAAAACCCCATATTTCCCGCAGAGGAATATATCTGACTAGTAAGAATCTTAAAACTTATGTATTGATATGAATCCATAAGGGAATCAAGTGTGTCTAGAGTGGCATAAACATGGCAGCGAGAATCAGCTCAAACCCACTATAAAAAGGAATTTCAAAAGCAAAACCAAAAAACAGGGAAATTCTTTACAATTCCTTCAGGGTGTCTGAGGAAACCTGGAAAGACCCTATCTACAATGACAGTTGGATGTGGCATAAGGCTGGACACTTGGGACTGAGAGGATTGGTGAGATTGGGTGAGCAAATGCAGACCCTTTCAAGCAATAATGCATGGCCCCCATTCCATGGGTCCCAACTCTCCAGGTTCAAGGGAATATTACTACAGCTATAACATGTACAGGAAACCTAGAGAATGGACACACCGTGAATACGAAAGGTTTCTAAAACTCAACGAATAGTCCCTCTCCTGGTGCTCCAGTTTGACTTTCCAACTGCCTTACTATCAATCTCCCAACTTGGAGAGACAGGCCCTTTAACCTCCTGGTTTCCACAGGTTCCCAATTTGGCAGAGGATGGAAGGGACGAGGGAGAACCCATGAGAGAGTAGCTGTTAGGCATTTGGACGGGCACATGTCACTCTAATTTCCCGGCAGGAAGAAGAATTAACCAAAGTCTCAGCCACCCACCGGGAACCAGTATAGGACATGATCCAAAATTTTGGACTTGCGTTCAGCTCCCAAAAAACGAGTTGAGAAATGGAGCTCAGCGGCACAGCAATTCACAAACTGGCAGAGTGATAAAGGACAACTATCGTCCAAAAATCTGTTGAGGGAAGTCAACGAGGCGGACTTGAAAGCGAGGCAAAATAGCAGGAAACAGATTTCAAGAGGTACCTTGGAATCGCCTGTAAAGCACAGGAAGAGGGGCACAACTTGGACAATGGTGCACTTGGCCAAAAAGGGCGTATGCGTTTTCTCCTGAATATATTCAGGAGAAAACGCATACGCCCTTTTTGGCCAAGCAAGCAAGCGGGCAATGCAAATCTGCACTACAAAGAAGTATCATTTCCCACCGGTCAAAAGGGACATCCACAAAATGTGTAAAAACCAGAAAGGCAAGACAGGCCCTGGAGAACAGGGAGCCTTGTTATGCTGATGATCGGGATGTAAATTGCCAACTGCCTCACTGGAGGAGTGCATTGTGTTCCCTAAAACAAGTAAACAACAGAGCTACAGAGCCAAGGCCACTTCCAGTCTAGGGAATATACCTTGGGAAAACTGAAAATCAATAAGAAAGAGCCACCTCCAAATTTAGGGCTGCACTGACTACAAGAACCTCAACTTGGGTACACCTTAAATATCCCAGGAAATATAAAAATGGTTCAAAACATTGTGGTACTTACGTACGATGGAATATCCCTCAGCCATGAAATCAATGTCATAAGACCAGTAGCAGCAAAGTGAGTGGATTCAGGTACGATGATTCTAAGTGAAATAAGTCACACAGAAAAAGAAACTTATCATAAGATATCACTTATGAAGATCCTGTAAACATGGCTACACGTGAACTGAGTTAGGAAAGAGAACAGAGTCTCACATTTAGAAAACACTCTTATGCCTGCATAAAGGGGAAGGAGAGGTGGGGTGATGCATAAAACCAGAGTTTGATATAAGCACAGGGACCGTTTCAAAAACCAACTTTGGAATTGACAAGACCGACACCTTCCTTAGTGAAAGAGACTCAAAACACCATATTTCCCACAGAGGAATATATCTGACTAGTAAGAATCTTAAAACCTATGTATTGATATGTCTCCATAAGGGAATCAAGTGTGTCTAGAGTGGCATAAACATGGCAGCGAGAATCAGCTCAAACCCACTATAAAAAGGAATTTCAAAAGCAAAACCAAAAAACAGGGAAATTCTTTACAATTCCTTCAGGGTGTCTGAGGAAACCTGGAAAGACCCTATCTACAATGACAGCTGGATGTGGCATAAGGCTGGACACTTGGGACTGAGAGGATTGGTGAGATTGGGTGAGCAAATGCAGACCCTTTCAAGCAATAATGCATGGCCCCCATTCCATGGGTCCCAACTCTCCAGGTTCAAGGGAATATTACTACAGCTATAACATGTACAGGAAACCTAGAGAATGGACACACTGTGAATACGAAAGGTTTCTAAACCTCAACGAATAGTCCCTTTCCTGGTGCTCCAGTTTGACTTTCCAACTGCCTTACTATCAATCTCCCAACTTGGAGAGACAGGCCCTTTAACCTCCTGGTTTGCACAGGTTCCCAATTTGCCAGAGGATGGAAGGGACGAGGGAGAACCCATGAGAGAGTAGCTGTTAGGCATTTGGACGGGCACATGTCACTCTAATTTCCCGGCAGGAAGAAGAATTAACCAAAGTCTCAGCCACCCACCGGGAACCAGTATAGGACATGATCCAAAATTTTGGACTTGCGTTCAGCTCACAAAAAACGAGTTGAGAAATGGAGCTCAGGGGCACAGCAATTCACAAACTGGCAGAGTGATAAAGGACAACTATCGTCCAAAAGTCTGTTGAGGGAAGTCAACGAGGCGGACTTGAAAGTGAGGCAAAATAGCAGGAAACAGATTTGAAGAGGTACGTTGGAATCGCCTGTAAACACAGGAAGAGGGGCACAACTTGGACAATGGTGCACTTGGCCAAAAAGGGCGTATGCGTTTTCTCCTGAATATATTCAGGAGAAAACGCATACGCCCTTTTTGGCCAAGCAAGCAAGCGGGCAATGCAAATCTGCACTACAAAGAAGTATCACTTCCCACCGGTCAAAAGGGACATCCACAAAATGTGTAAAAACCAGAAAGGCAAGACAGGCCCTGGAGAACTGGGAGCCTTGTTATGCTGATGGGCGGGATGTAAATTGCCAACTGCCTCACTGGAGGAGTGCATTGTGTTCCCTAAAACAAGTAAACAACAGAGCTACAGAGCCAAGGCCACTTCCAGTCTAGGGAATATACCTTGGGAAAACTGAAAATCAATAAGAAAGAGCCACCTCCAAATTTAGGGCTGCACTGACTACAAGAACCTCAACTTGGGTACACCTTAAATATCCCAGGAAATATAAAAATGGTTCAAAACATTGTGGTACTTACGTACGATGGAATATCCCTCAGCCATGAAATCAATGTCATAAGACCAGTAGCAGCAAAGTGAGTGGATTCAGGTACGAAGATTCTAAGTGAAATAAGTCACACAGAAAAAGAAACTTATCATAAGATATCACTTATGAAGATCCTGTAAACATGGCTACACGTGAACTGAGTTAGGAAAGAGAACAGAGTCTCACATTTAGAAAACACTCTTATGCCTGCATAAAGGGGAAGGAGAGGTGGGGTGATGCATAAAACCAGAGTTTGATATAAGCACAGGGACCGTTTCAAAAACCAACTTTGGAATTGACAAGACCGACACCTTCCTCAGTGAAAGAGACTCAAAACCCCATATTTCCCACAGAGGAATATATCTGACTAGTAAGAATCTTAAAACTTATGTATTGATATGTCTCCATAAGGGAATCAAGTGTGTCTAGAGTGGCATAAACATGGCAGCGAGAATCAGCTCAAACCCACTATAAAAAGGAATTTCAAAAGCAAAACCAAAAAACAGGGAAATTCTTTCCAATTCCTTCAGGGTGTCTGAGGAAACCTGGAAAGACCCTATCTACAATGACAGCTGGATGTGGCATAAGGCTGGACATTTGGGACTGAGAGGATTGGTGAGATTGGGTGAGCGAATGCAGACCCTTTCAAGCAATAATGCATGGCCCCCATTCCATGGGTCCCAACTCTCCATGTTCAAGGGAATATTACTACAGCTATAACATGTACAGGAAACCTAGAGAATGGACACACTGTGAATACGAAAGGTTTCTAAAACTCAACGAATAGTCCCTCTCCTGGTGCTCCAGTTTGACTTTCCAACTGCCTTACTATCAATCTCCCAACTTGGAGAGACAGGCCCTTTAACCTCCTGGTTTGCACAGGTTCCCAATTTGGCAGAGGATGGAAGGGACGAGGGAGAACCCATGAGAGAGTAGCTGTTAGGCATTTGGACGGGCACATGTCACTCTAATTTCCCGGCAGGAAGAAGAATTAACCAAAGTCTCAGCCACCCACCGGGAACCAGTAGAGGACATGATCCAAAATTTTGGACTTGCGTTCAGCTCACAAAAAACGAGTTGAGAAATGGAGCTCAGCGGCACAGCAATTCACAAACTGGCAGAGTGATAAAGGACAACTATCGTCCAAAAGTCTGTTGAGGGAAGTCAACGAGGCGGACTTGAAAGTGAGGCAAAATAGCAGGAAACAGATTTGAAGAGGTACGTTGGAATCGCCTGTAAAGCACAGGAAGAGGGGCACAACTTGGACAATGGTGCACTTGGCCAAAAAGGGCGTATGCGTTTTCTCCTGAATATATTCAGGAGAAAACGCATACGCCCTTTTTGGCCAAGCAAGCAAGCGGGCAATGCAAATCTGCACTACAAAGAAGTATCACTTCCCACCGGTCAAAAGGGACATCCACAAAATGTGTAAAAACCAGAAAGGCAAGACAGGCCCTGGAGAACTGGGAGCCTTGTTATGCTGATGGGCGGGATGTAAATTGCCAACTGCCTCACTGGAGGAGTGCATTGTGTTCCCTAAAACAAGTAAACAACAGAGCTACAGAGCCAAGGCCACTTCCAGTCTAGGGAATATACCTTGGGAAAACTGAAAATCAATAAGAAAGAGCCACCTCCAAATTTAGGGCTGCACTGACTACAAGAACCTCAACTTGGGTACACCTTAAATATCCCAGGAAATATAAAAATGGTTCAAAACATTGTGGTACTTACGTACGATGGAATATCCCTCAGCCATGAAATCAATGTCATAAGACCAGTAGCAGCAAAGTGAGTGTATTCAGGTACGAAGATTCTAAGTGAAATAAGTCACACAGAAAAAGAAACTTATCATAAGATATCACTTATGAAGATCCTGTAAACATGGCTACACGTGAACTGAGTTAGGAAAGAGAACAGAGTCTCACATTTAGAAAACACTCTTATGCCTGCATAAAGGGGAAGGAGAGGTGGGGTGATGCATAAAACCAGAGTTTGATATAAGCACAGGGACCGTTTCAAAAACCAACTTTGGAATTGACAAGACCGACACCTTCCTCAGTGAAAGAGACTCAAAACCCCATATTTCCCACAGAGGAATATATCTGACTAGTAAGAATCTTAAAACTTATGTATTGATATGTCTCCATAAGGGAATCAAGTGTGTCTAGAGTGGCATAAACATGGCAGCGAGAATCAGCTCAAACCCACTATAAAAAGGAATTTCAAAAGCAAAACCAAAAAACAGGGAAATTCTTTCCAATTCCTTCAGGGTGTCTGAGGAAACCTGGAAAGACCCTATCTACAATGACAGCTGGATGTGGCATAAGGCTGGACATTTGGGACTGAGAGGATTGGTGAGATTGGGTGAGCGAATGCAGACCCTTTCAAGCAATAATGCATGGCCCCCATTCCATGGGTCCCAACTCTCCAGGTTCAAGGGAATATTACTACAGCTATAACATGTACAGGAAACCTAGAGAATGGACACACTGTGAATACGAAAGGTTTCTAAAACTCAACGAATAGTCCCTCTCCTGGTGCTCCAGTTTGACTTTCCAACTGCCTTACTATCAATCTCCCAACTTGGAGAGACAGGCCCTTTAACCTCCTGGTTTGCACAGGTTCCCAATTTGGCAGAGGATGGAAGGGACGAGGGAGAACCCATGAGAGAGTAGCTGTTAGGCATTTGGACGGGCACATGTCACTCTAATTTCCCGGCAGGAAGAAGAATTAAACAAAGTCTCAGCCACCCACCGGGAACCAGTAGAGGACATGATCCAAAATTTTGGACTTGCGTTCAGCTCACAAAAAACGAGTTGAGAAATGGAGCTCAGCGGCACAGCAATTCACAAACTGGCAGAGTGATAAAGGACAACTATCGTCCAAAAGTCTGTTGAGGGAAGTCAACGAGGCGGACTTGAAAGTGAGGCAAAATAGCAGGAAACAGATTTGAAGAGGTACGTTGGAATCGCGTGTAAAGCACAGGAAGAGGGGCACAACTTGGACAATGGTGCACTTGGCCAACAAGGGCGTATGCGTTTTCTCCTGAATATATTCAGGAGAAAACGCATACGCCCTTTTTGGCCAAGCAAGCAAGCGGGCAATGCAAATCTGCACTACAAAGAAGTATCACTTCCCACCGGTCAAAAGGGACATCCACAAAATGTGTAAAAACCAGAAAGGCAAGACAGGCCCTGGAGAACTGGGAGCCTTGTTATGCTGATGGGCGGGATGTAAATTGCCAACTGCCTCACTGGAGGAGTGCATTGTGTTCCCTAAAACAAGTAAACAACTGAGCTACAGAGCCAAGGCCACTTCCAGTCTAGGGAATATACCTTGGGAAAACTGAAAATCAATAAGAAAGAGCCACCTCCAAATTTAGGGCTGCACTGACTACAAGAACCTCAACTTGGGTACACCTTAAATATCCCAGGAAATATAAAAATGGTTCAAAACATTGTGGTACTTACGTACGATGGAATATCCCTCAGCAATGAAATCAATGTCATAAGACCAGTAGCAGCAAAGTGAGTGGATTCAGGTACGAAGATTCTAAGTGAAATAAGTCACACAGAAAAAGAAACTTATCATAAGATATCACTTATGAAGATCCTGTAAACATGGCTACACGTGAACTGAGTTAGGAAAGAGACCAGAGTCTCACATTTAGAAAACACTCTTATGCCTGCAAAAAGGGGAAGGAGAGGTGGGGTGATGCATAAAACCAGAGTTTGATATAAGCACAGGGACCGTTTCAAAAACCAACTTTGGAATTGACAAGACCGACACCTTCCTCAGTGAAAGAGACTCAAAACCCCATATTTCCCACAGAGGAATATATCTGACTAGTAAGAATCTTAAAACCTATGTATTGATATGTCTCCATAAGGGAATCAAGTGTGTCTAGAGTGGCATAAACATGGCAGCGAGAATCAGCTCAAACCCACTATAAAAAGGAATTTCAAAAGCAAAACCAAAAAACAGGGAAATTCTTTACAATTCCTTCAGGGTGTCTGAGGAAACCTGGAAAGACCCTATCTACAATGACAGCTGGATGTGGCATAAGGCTGGACACTTGGGACTGAGAGGATTGGTGAGATTGGGTGAGCAAATGCAGACCCTTTCAAGCAATAATGCATGGCCCCCATTCCATGGGTCCCAACTCTCCAGGTACAAGGGAATATTACTACAGCTATAACATGTACAGGAAACCTAGAGAATGGACACACTGTGAATACGAAAGGTTTCTAAAACTCAACGAATAGTCCCTCTCCTGGTGCTCCAGTTTGACTTTCCAACTGCCTTACTATCAATCTCCCAACTTGGAGAGACAGGCCCTTTAACCTCCTGGTTTGCACAGGTTCCCAATTTGCCAGAGGATGGAAGGGACGAGGGAGAATCCATGAGAGAGTAGCTGTTAGGCATTTGGACGGGCACATGTCACTCTAATTTCCCGGCAGGAAGAAGAATTAAACAAAGTCTCAGCCACCCACCGGGAACCAGTAGAGGACATGATCCAAAATTTTGGACTTGCGTTCAGCTCACAAAAAACGAGTTGAGAAATGGAGCTCAGCGGCACAGCAATTCACAAACTGGCAGAGTGATAAAGGACAACTATCGTCCAAAAGTCTGTTGAGGGAAGTCAACGAGGCGGACTTGAAAGTGAGGCAAAATAGCAGGAAACAGATTTGAAGAGGTACGTTGGAATCGCCTGTAAAGCACAGGAAGAGGGGCACAACTTGGACAATGGTGCACTTGGCCAAAAAGGGCGTATGCGTTTTCTCCTGAATATATTCAGGAGAAAACGCATACGCCCTTTTTGGCCAAGCAAGCAAGCGGGCAATGCAAATCTGCACTACAAAGAAGTATCACTTCCCACCGGTCAAAAGGGACATCCACAAAATGTGTAAAAACCAGAAAGGCAAGACAGGCCCTGGAGAACTGGGAGCCTTGTTATGCTGATGGGCGGGATGTAAATTGCCAACTGCCTCACTGGAGGAGTGCATTGTGTTCCCTAAAACAAGTAAACAACAGAGCTACAGAGCCAAGGCCACTTCCAGTCTAGGGAATATACCTTGGGAAAACTGAAAATCAATAAGAAAGAGCCACCTCCAAATATAGGGCTGCACTGACTACAAGAACCTCAACTTGGGTACACCTTAAATATCCCAGGAAATATAAAAATGGTTCAAAACATTGTGGTACTTACGTACGATGGAATATCCCTCAGCCATGAAATCAATGTCATAAGACCAGTAGCAGCAAAGTGAGTGGATTCAGGTACGAAGATTCTAAGTGAAATAAGTCACACAGAAAAAGAAACTTATCATAAGATATCACTTATGAAGATCCTGTAAACATGGCTACACGTGAACTGAGTTAGGAAAGAGAACAGAGTCTCACATTTAGAAAACACTCTTATGCCTGCATAAAGGGGAAGGAGAGGTGGGGTGATGCATAAAACCAGAGTTTGATATAAGCACAGGGACCGTTTCAAAAACCAACTTTGGAATTGACAAGACCGACACCTTCCTCAGTGAAAGAGACTCAAAACCCCATATTTCCCACAGAGGAATATATCTGACTAGTAAGAATCTTAAAACCTATGTATTGATATGTCTCCATAAGGGAATCAAGTGTGTCTAGAGTGGCATAAACATGGCAGCGAGAATCAGCTCAAACCCACTATAAAAAGGAATTTCAAAAGCAAAACCAAAAAACAGGGAAATTCTTTACAATTCCTTCAGGGTGTCTGAGGAAACCTGGAAAGACCCTATCTACAATGACAGCTGGATGTGGCATAAGGCTGGACACTTGGGACTGAGAGGATTGGTGAGATTGGGTGAGCAAATGCAGACCCTTTCAAGCAATAATGCATGGCCCCCATTCCATGGGTCCCAACTCTCCAGGTTCAAGGGAATATTACTACAGCTATAACATGTACAGGAAACCTAGAGAATGGACACACTGTGAATACGAAAGGTTTCTAAAACTCAACGAATAGTCCCTCTCCTGGTGCTCCAGTTTGACTTTCCAACTGCCTTACTATCAATCTCCCAACTTGGAGAGACAGGCCCTTTAACCTCCTGGTTTGCACAGGTTCCCAATTTGCCAGAGGATGGAAGGGACGAGGGAGAATCCATGAGAGAGTAGCTGTTAGGCATTTGGACGGGCACATGTCACTCTAATTTCCCGGCAGGAAGAAGAATTAAACAAAGTCTCAGCCACCCACCGGGAACCAGTAGAGGACATGATCCAAAATTTTGGACTTGCGTTCAGCTCACAAAAAACGAGTTGAGAAATGGAGCTCAGCGGCACAGCAATTCACAAACTGGCAGAGTGATAAAGGACAACTATCGTCCAAAAGTCTGTTGAGGGAAGTCAACGAGGCGGACTTGAAAGTGAGGCAAAATAGCAGGAAACAGATTTGAAGAGGTACGTTGGAATCGCCTGTAAAGCACAGGAAGAGGGGCACAACTTGGACAATGGTGCACTTGGCCAAAAAGGGCGTATGCGTTTTCTCCTGAATATATTCAGGAGAAAACGCATACGCCCTTTTTGGCCAAGCAAGCAAGCGGGCAATGCAAATCTGCACTACAAAGAAGTATCACTTCCCACCGGTCAAAAGGGACATCCACAAAATGTGTAAAAACCAGAAAGGCAAGACAGGCCCTGGAGAACTGGGAGCCTTGTTATGCTGATGGGCGGGATGTAAATTGCCAACTGCCTCACTGGAGGAGTGCATTGTGTTCCCTAAAACAAGTAAACAACAGAGCTACAGAGCCAAGGCCACTTCCAGTCTAGGGAATATACCTTGGGAAAACTGAAAATCAATAAGAAAGAGCCACCTCCAAATATAGGGCTGCACTGACTACAAGAACCTCAACTTGGGTACACCTTAAATATCCCAGGAAATATAAAAATGGTTCAAAACATTGTGGTACTTACGTACGATGGAATATCCCTCAGCCATGAAATCAATGTCATAAGACCAGTAGCAGCAAAGTGAGTGGATTCAGGTACGAAGATTCTAAGTGAAATAAGTCACACAGAAAAAGAAACTTATCATAAGATATCACTTATGAAGATCCTGTAAACATGGCTACACGTGAACTGAGTTAGGAAAGAGAACAGAGTCTCACATTTAGAAAACACTCTTATGCCTGCATAAAGGGGAAGGAGAGGTGGGGTGATGCATAAAACCAGAGTTTGATATAAGCACAGGGACCGTTTCAAAAACCAACTTTGGAATTGACAAGACCGACACCTTCCTCAGTGAAAGAGACTCAAAACCCCATATTTCCCACAGAGGAATATATCTGACTAGTAAGAATCTTAAAACCTATGTATTGATATGTCTCCATAAGGGAATCAAGTGTGTCTAGAGTGGCATAAACATGGCAGCGAGAATCAGCTCAAACCCACTATAAAAAGGAATTTCAAAAGCAAAACCAAAAAACAGGGAAATTCTTTACAATTCCTTCAGGGTGTCTGAGGAAACCTGGAAAGACCCTATCTACAATGACAGCTGGATGTGGCATAAGGCTGGACATTTGGGACTGAGAGGATTGGTGAGATTGGGTGAGCGAATGCAGACCCTTTCAAGCAATAATGCATGGCCCCCATTCCATGGGTCCCAACTCTAAAGGTTCAAGGGAATATTACTACAGCTATAACATGTACAGGAAACCTAGAGAATGGACACACTGTGAATACGAAAGGTTTCTAAAACTCAACGAATAGTCCCTCTCCTGGTGCTCCAGTTTGACTTTCCAACTGCCTTACTATCAATCTCCCAACTTGGAGAGACAGGCCCTTTAACCTCCTGGTTTGCACAGGTTCCCAATTTGGCAGAGGATGGAAGGGACGAGGGAGAACCCATGAAAGAGTAGCTGTTAGGCATTTGGACGGGCACATGTCACTCTAATTTCCCGGCAGGAAGAAGAATTAACCAAAGTCTCAGCCACCCACCGGGAACCAGTATAGGACATGATCCAAAATTTTGGACTTGTGTTCAGCTCACAAAAAACGAGTTGAGAAATGGAGCTCAGGGGCACAGCAATTCACAAACTGGCAGAGTGATAAAGGACAACTATCGTCCAAAAATCTGTTGAGGGAAGTCAACGAGGCGGACTTGAAAGCGAGGCAAAATAGCAGGAAACAGATTTCAAGAGGTACCTTGGAATCACCTGTAAAGCACAGGAAGAGGGGCACAACTTGGACAATGGTGCACTTGGCCAAAAAGGGCGTATGCGCTTTCTCCTGAATATATTCAGGAGAAAACGCATACGCTCTTTTTGGCCAAGCAAGCAAGCGGGCAATGCAAATCTGCACTACAAAGAAGTATCATTTCCCACCGGTCAAAAGGGACATCCACAAAATGTGTAAAAACCAGAAAGGCAAGACAGGCCCTGGAGAACTGGGAGCCTTGTTATGCTGATGGGTGGGATGTAAATTGCCAACTGCCTCACTGGAGGAGTGCATTGTGTTCCCTAAAACAAGTAAACAACAGAGCTACAGAGCCAAGGCCACTTCCAGTCTAGGGAATATACCTGGGGAAAACTGAAAATCAATAAGAAAGAGCCACCTCCAAATTTAGGGCTGCACTGACTACAAGAACCTCAACTTGGGTACACCTTAAATATCCCAGGAAATATAAAAATGGTTCAAAACATTGTTGTACTTACGTACGATGGAATATCCCTCAGCCATGAAATCAATGTCATAAGACCAGTAGCAGCAAAGTGAGTGGATTCAGGTACGATGATTCTAAGTGAAATAAGTCACACAGAAAAAGAAACTTATCATAAGATATCACTTATGAAGATCCTGTAAACATGGCTACACGTGAACTGAGTTAGGAAAGAGAACAGAGTCTCACATTTAGAAAACACTCTTATGCCTGCATAAAGGGTAAGGAGAGGTGGGGTGATGCATAAAACCAGAGTTTGATATAAGCACAGGGACCGTTTCAAAAACCAACTTTGGAATAGACAAGACCTACACCTTCCTCAGTGAAAGAGACTCAAAACCCCATATTTCCCACAGAGGAATATATCTGACTAGTAAGAATCTTAAAACCTATGTATTGATATGTCTCCATAAGGGAATCAAGTGTGTCTAGAGTGGCATAAACATGGCAGCGAGAATCAGCTCAAACCCACTATAAAAAGGAATTTCAAAAGCAAAACCAAAAAACAGGGAAATTCTTTACAATTCCTTCAGGGTGTCTGAGGAAACCTGGAAAGACCCTATCTACAATGACAGTTGGATGTGGCATAAGGCTGGACACTTGGGACTGAGAGGATTGGTGAGATTGGGTGAGCAAATGCAGACCCTTTCAAGCAATAATGCATGGCCCCCATTCCATGGGTCCCAACTCTCCAGGTTCAAGGGAATATTACTACAGCTATAACATGTACAGGAAACCTAGAGAATGGACACACCGTGAATACGAAAGGTTTCTAAAACTCAACGAATAGTCCCTCTCCTGGTGCTCCAGTTTGACTTTCCAACTGCCTTACTATCAATCTCCCAACTTGGAGAGACAGGCCCTTTAACCTCCTGGTTTCCACAGGTTCCCAATTTGGCAGAGGATGGAAGGGACGAGGGAGAACCCATGAGAGAGTAGCTGTTAGGCATTTGGACGGGCACATGTCACTCTAATTTCCCGGCAGGAAGAAGAATTAACCAAAGTCTCAGCCACCCACCGGGAACCAGTATAGGACATGATCCAAAATTTTGGACTTGCGTTCAGCTCCCAAAAAACGAGTTGAGAAATGGAGCTCAGCGGCACAGCAATTCACAAACTGGCAGAGTGATAAAGGACAACTATCGTCCAAAAATCTGTTGAGGGAAGTCAACGAGGCGGACTTGAAAGCGAGGCAAAATAGCAGGAAACAGATTTCAAGAGGTACCTTGGAATCGCCTGTAAAGCACAGGAAGAGGGGCACAACTTGGACAATGGTGCACTTGGCCAAAAAGGGCGTATGCGTTTTCTCCTGAATATATTCAGGAGAAAACGCATACGCCCTTTTTGGCCAAGCAAGCAAGCGGGCAATGCAAATCTGCACTACAAAGAAGTATCATTTCCCACCGGTCAAAAGGGACATCCACAAAATGTGTAAAAACCAGAAAGGCAAGACAGGCCCTGGAGAACAGGGAGCCTTGTTATGCTGATGATCGGGATGTAAATTGCCAACTGCCTCACTGGAGGAGTGCATTGTGTTCCCTAAAACAAGTAAACAACAGAGCTACAGAGCCAAGGCCACTTCCAGTCTAGGGAATATACCTGGGGAAAACTGAAAATCAATAAGAAAGAGCCACCTCCAAATTTAGGGCTGCACTGACTACAAGAACCTCAACTTGGGTACACCTTAAATATCCCAGGAAATATAAAAATGGTTCAAAACATTGTGGTACTTACGTACGATGGAATATCCCTCAGCCATGAAATCAATGTCATAAGACCAGTAGCAGCAAAGTGAGTGGATTCAGGTACGATGATTCTAAGTGAAATAAGTCACACAGAAAAAGAAACTTATCATAAGATATCACTTATGAAGATCCTGTAAACATGGCTACACGTGAACTGAGTTAGGAAAGAGAACAGAGTCTCACATTTAGAAAACACTCTTATGCCTGCATAAAGGGGAAGGAGAGGTGGGGTGATGCATAAAACCAGAGTTTGATATAAGCACAGGGACCGTTTCAAAAACCAACTTTGGAATTGACAAGACCGACACCTTCCTTAGTGAAAGAGACTCAAAACACCATATTTCCCACAGAGGAATATATCTGACTAGTAAGAATCTTAAAACCTATGTATTGATATGTCTCCATAAGGGAATCAAGTGTGTCTAGAGTGGCATAAACATGGCAGCGAGAATCAGCTCAAACCCACTATAAAAAGGAATTTCAAAAGCAAAACCAAAAAACAGGGAAATTCTTTACAATTCCTTCAGGGTGTCTGAGGAAACCTGGAAAGACCCTATCTACAATGACAGCTGGATGTGGCATAAGGCTGGACACTTGGGACTGAGAGGATTGGTGAGATTGGGTGAGCAAATGCAGACCCTTTCAAGCAATAATGCATGGCCCCCATTCCATGGGTCCCAACTCTCCAGGTTCAAGGGAATATTACTACAGCTATAACATGTACAGGAAACCTAGAGAATGGACACACTGTGAATACGAAAGGTTTCTAAACCTCAACGAATAGTCCCTTTCCTGGTGCTCCAGTTTGACTTTCCAACTGCCTTACTATCAATCTCCCAACTTGGAGAGACAGGCCCTTTAACCTCCTGGTTTGCACAGGTTCCCAATTTGCCAGAGGATGGAAGGGACGAGGGAGAACCCATGAGAGAGTAGCTGTTAGGCATTTGGACGGGCACATGTCACTCTAATTTCCCGGCAGGAAGAAGAATTAACCAAAGTCTCAGCCACCCACCGGGAACCAGTATAGGACATGATCCAAAATTTTGGACTTGCGTTCAGCTCACAAAAAACGAGTTGAGAAATGGAGCTCAGGGGCACAGCAATTCACAAACTGGCAGAGTGATAAAGGACAACTATCGTCCAAAAGTCTGTTGAGGGAAGTCAACGAGGCGGACTTGAAAGTGAGGCAAAATAGCAGGAAACAGATTTGAAGAGGTACGTTGGAATCGCCTGTAAACACAGGAAGAGGGGCACAACTTGGACAATGGTGCACTTGGCCAAAAAGGGCGTATGCGTTTTCTCCTGAATATATTCAGGAGAAAACGCATACGCCCTTTTTGGCCAAGCAAGCAAGCGGGCAATGCAAATCTGCACTACAAAGAAGTATCACTTCCCACCGGTCAAAAGGGACTTCCACAAAATGTGTAAAAACCAGAAAGGCAAGACAGGCCCTGGAGAACTGGGAGCCTTGTTATGCTGATGGGCGGGATGTAAATTGCCAACTGCCTCACTGGAGGAGTGCATTGTGTTCCCTAAAACAAGTAAACAACAGAGCTACAGAGCCAAGGCCACTTCCAGTCTAGGGAATATACCTTGGGAAAACTGAAAATCAATAAGAAAGAGCCACCTCCAAATTTAGGGCTGCACTGACTACAAGAACCTCAACTTGGGTACACCTTAAATATCCCAGGAAATATAAAAATGGTTCAAAACATTGTGGTACTTACGTACGATGGAATATCCCTCAGCCATGAAATCAATGTCATAAGACCAGTAGCAGCAAAGTGAGTGGATTCAGGTACGAAGATTCTAAGTGAAATAAGTCACACAGAAAAAGAAACTTATCATAAGATATCACTTATGAAGATCCTGTAAACATGGCTACACGTGAACTGAGTTAGGAAAGAGAACAGAGTCTCACATTTAGAAAACACTCTTATGCCTGCATAAAGGGGAAGGAGAGGTGGGGTGATGCATAAAACCAGAGTTTGATATAAGCACAGGGACCGTTTCAAAAACCAACTTTGGAATTGACAAGACCGACACCTTCCTCAGTGAAAGAGACTCAAAACCCCATATTTCCCACAGAGGAATATATCTGACTAGTAAGAATCTTAAAACTTATGTATTGATATGTCTCCATAAGGGAATCAAGTGTGTCTAGAGTGGCATAAACATGGCAGCGAGAATCAGCTCAAACCCACTATAAAAAGGAATTTCAAAAGCAAAACCAAAAAACAGGGAAATTCTTTCCAATTCCTTCAGGGTGTCTGAGGAAACCTGGAAAGACCCTATCTACAATGACAGCTGGATGTGGCATAAGGCTGGACATTTGGGACTGAGAGGATTGGTGAGATTGGGTGAGCGAATGCAGACCCTTTCAAGCAATAATGCATGGCCCCCATTCCATGGGTCCCAACTCTCCATGTTCAAGGGAATATTACTACAGCTATAACATGTACAGGAAACCTAGAGAATGGACACACTGTGAATACGAAAGGTTTCTAAAACTCAACGAATAGTCCCTCTCCTGGTGCTCCAGTTTGACTTTCCAACTGCCTTACTATCAATCTCCCAACTTGGAGAGACAGGCCCTTTAACCTCCTGGTTTGCACAGGTTCCCAATTTGGCAGAGGATGGAAGGGACGAGGGAGAACCCATGAGAGAGTAGCTGTTAGGCATTTGGACGGGCACATGTCACTCTAATTTCCCGGCAGGAAGAAGAATTAACCAAAGTCTCAGCCACCCACCGGGAACCAGTAGAGGACATGATCCAAAATTTTGGACTTGCGTTCAGCTCACAAAAAACGAGTTGAGAAATGGAGCTCAGCGGCACAGCAATTCACAAACTGGCAGAGTGATAAAGGACAACTATCGTCCAAAAGTCTGTTGAGGGAAGTCAACGAGGCGGACTTGAAAGTGAGGCAAAATAGCAGGAAACAGATTTGAAGAGGTACGTTGGAATCGCCTGTAAAGCACAGGAAGAGGGGCACAACTTGGACAATGGTGCACTTGGCCAAAAAGGGCGTATGCGTTTTCTCCTGAATATATTCAGGAGAAAACGCATACGCCCTTTTTGGCCAAGCAAGCAAGCGGGCAATGCAAATCTGCACTACAAAGAAGTATCACTTCCCACCGGTCAAAAGGGACATCCACAAAATGTGTAAAAACCAGAAAGGCAAGACAGGCCCTGGAGAACTGGGAGCCTTGTTATGCTGATGGGCGGGATGTAAATTGCCAACTGCCTCACTGGAGGAGTGCATTGTGTTCCCTAAAACAAGTAAACAACAGAGCTACAGAGCCAAGGCCACTTCCAGTCTAGGGAATATACCTTGGGAAAACTGAAAATCAATAAGAAAGAGCCACCTCCAAATTTAGGGCTGCACTGACTACAAGAACCTCAACTTGGGTACACCTTAAATATCCCAGGAAATATAAAAATGGTTCAAAACATTGTGGTACTTACGTACGATGGAATATCCCTCAGCCATGAAATCAATGTCATAAGACCAGTAGCAGCAAAGTGAGTGTATTCAGGTACGAAGATTCTAAGTGAAATAAGTCACACAGAAAAAGAAACTTATCATAAGATATCACTTATGAAGATCCTGTAAACATGGCTACACGTGAACTGAGTTAGGAAAGAGAACAGAGTCTCACATTTAGAAAACACTCTTATGCCTGCATAAAGGGGAAGGAGAGGTGGGGTGATGCATAAAACCAGAGTTTGATATAAGCACAGGGACCGTTTCAAAAACCAACTTTGGAATTGACAAGACCGACACCTTCCTCAGTGAAAGAGACTCAAAACCCCATATTTCCCACAGAGGAATATATCTGACTAGTAAGAATCTTAAAACTTATTTATTGATATGTCTCCATAAGGGAATCAAGTGTGTCTAGAGTGGCATAAACATGGCAGCGAGAATCAGCTCAAACCCACTATAAAAAGGAATTTCAAAAGCAAAACCAAAAAACAGGGAAATTCTTTCCAATTCCTTCAGGGTGTCTGAGGAAACCTGGAAAGACCCTATCTACAATGACAGCTGGATGTGGCATAAGGCTGGACATTTGGGACTGAGAGGATTGGTGAGATTGGGTGAGCGAATGCAGACCCTTTCAAGCAATAATGCATGGCCCCCATTCCATGGGTCCCAACTCTCCAGGTTCAAGGGAATATTACTACAGCTATAACATGTACAGGAAACCTAGAGAATGGACACACTGTGAATACGAAAGGTTTCTAAAACTCAACGAATAGTCCCTCTCCTGGTGCTCCAGTTTGACTTTCCAACTGCCTTACTATCAATCTCCCAACTTGGAGAGACAGGCCCTTTAACCTCCTGGTTTGCACAGGTTCCCAATTTGGCAGAGGATGGAAGGGACGTGGGAGAACCCATGAGAGAGTAGCTGTTAGGCATTTGGACGGGCACATGTCACTCTAATTTCCCGGCAGGAAGAAGAATTAAACAAAGTCTCAGCCACCCACCGGGAACCAGTAGAGGACATGATCCAAAATTTTGGACTTGCGTTCAGCTCACAAAAAACGAGTTGAGAAATGGAGCTCAGCGGCACAGCAATTCACAAACTGGCAGAGTGATAAAGGACAACTATCGTCCAAAAGTCTGTTGAGGGAAGTCAACGAGGCGGACTTGAAAGTGAGGCAAAATAGCAGGAAACAGATTTGAAGAGGTACGTTGGAATCGCCTGTAAAGCACAGGAAGAGGGGCACAACTTGGACAATGGTGCACTTGGCCAACAAGGGCGTATGCGTTTTCTCCTGAATATATTCAGGAGAAAACGCATACGCCCTTTTTGGCCAAGCAAGCAAGCGGGCAATGCAAATCTGCACTACAAAGAAGTATCACTTCCCACCGGTCAAAAGGGACATCCACAAAATGTGTAAAAACCAGAAAGGCAAGACAGGCCCTGGAGAACTGGGAGCCTTGTTATGCTGATGGGCGGGATGTAAATTGCCAACTGCCTCACTGGAGGAGTGCATTGTGTTCCCTAAAACAAGTAAACAACTGAGCTACAGAGCCAAGGCCACTTCCAGTCTAGGGAATATACCTTGGGAAAACTGAAAATCAATAAGAAAGAGCCACCTCCAAATTTAGGGCTGCACTGACTACAAGAACCTCAACTTGGGTACACCTTAAATATCCCAGGAAATATAAAAATGGTTCAAAACATTGTGGTACTTACGTACGATGGAATATCCCTCAGCAATGAAATCAATGTCATAAGACCAGTAGCAGCAAAGTGAGTGGATTCAGGTACGAAGATTCTAAGTGAAATAAGTCACACAGAAAAAGAAACTTATCATAAGATATCACTTATGAAGATCCTGTAAACATGGCTACACGTGAACTGAGTTAGGAAAGAGACCAGAGTCTCACATTTAGAAAACACTCTTATGCCTGCAAAAAGGGGAAGGAGAGGTGGGGTGATGCATAAAACCAGAGTTTGATATAAGCACAGGGACCGTTTCAAAAACCAACTTTGGAATTGACAAGACCGACACCTTCCTCAGTGAAAGAGACTCAAAACCCCATATTTCCCACAGAGGAATATATCTGACTAGTAAGAATCTTAAAACCTATGTATTGATATGTCTCCATAAGGGAATCAAGTGTGTCTAGAGTGGCATAAACATGGCAGCGAGAATCAGCTCAAACCCACTATAAAAAGGAATTTCAAAAGCAAAACCAAAAAACAGGGAAATTCTTTACAATTCCTTCAGGGTGTCTGAGGAAACCTGGAAAGACCCTATCTACAATGACAGCTGGATGTGGCATAAGGCTGGACACTTGGGACTGAGAGGATTGGTGAGATTGGGTGAGCAAATGCAGACCCTTTCAAGCAATAATGCATGGCCCCCATTCCATGGGTCCCAACTCTCCAGGTACAAGGGAATATTACTACAGCTATAACATGTACAGGAAACCTAGAGAATGGACACACTGTGAATACGAAAGGTTTCTAAAACTCAACGAATAGTCCCTCTCCTGGTGCTCCAGTTTGACTTTCCAACTGCCTTACTATCAATCTCCCAACTTGGAGAGACAGGCCCTTTAACCTCCTGGTTTGCACAGGTTCCCAGTTTGCCAGAGGATGGAAGGGACGAGGGAGAATCCATGAGAGAGTAGCTGTTAGGCATTTGGACGGGCACATGTCACTCTAATTTCCCGGCAGGAAGAAGAATTAAACAAAGTCTCAGCCACCCACCGGGAACCAGTAGAGGACATGATCCAAAATTTTGGACTTGCGTTCAGCTCACAAAAAACGAGTTGAGAAATGGAGCTCAGCGGCACAGCAATTCACAAACTGGCAGAGTGATAAAGGACAACTATCGTCCAAAAGTCTGTTGAGGGAAGTCAACGAGGCGGACTTGAAAGTGAGGCAAAATAGCAGGAAACAGATTTGAAGAGGTACGTTGGAATCGCCTGTAAAGCACAGGAAGAGGGGCACAACTTGGACAATGGTGCACTTGGCCAAAAAGGGCGTATGCGTTTTCTCCTGAATATATTCAGGAGAAAACGCATACGCCCTTTTTGGCCAAGCAAGCAAGCGGGCAATGCAAATCTGCACTACAAAGAAGTATCACTTCCCACCGGTCAAAAGGGACATCCACAAAATGTGTAAAAACCAGAAAGGCAAGACAGGCCCTGGAGAACTGGGAGCCTTGTTATGCTGATGGGCGGGATGTAAATTGCCAACTGCCTCACTGGAGGAGTGCATTGTGTTCCCTAAAACAAGTAAACAACAGAGCTACAGAGCCAAGGCCACTTCCAGTCTAGGGAATATACCTTGGGAAAACTGAAAATCAATAAGAAAGAGCCACCTCCAAATATAGGGCTGCACTGACTACAAGAACCTCAACTTGGGTACACCTTAAATATCCCAGGAAATATAAAAATGGTTCAAAACATTGTGGTACTTACGTACGATGGAATATCCCTCAGCCATGAAATCAATGTCATAAGACCAGTAGCAGCAAAGTGAGTGGATTCAGGTACGAAGATTCTAAGTGAAATAAGTCACACAGAAAAAGAAACTTATCATAAGATATCACTTATGAAGATCCTGTAAACATGGCTACACGTGAACTGAGTTAGGAAAGAGAACAGAGTCTCACATTTAGAAAACACTCTTATGCCTGCATAAAGGGGAAGGAGAGGTGGGGTGATGCATAAAACCAGAGTTTGATATAAGCACAGGGACCGTTTCAAAAACCAACTTTGGAATTGACAAGACCGACACCTTCCTCAGTGAAAGAGACTCAAAACCCCATATTTCCCACAGAGGAATATATCTGACTAGTAAGAATCTTAAAACCTATGTATTGATATGTCTCCATAAGGGAATCAAGTGTGTCTAGAGTGGCATAAACATGGCAGCGAGAATCAGCTCAAACCCACTATAAAAAGGAATTTCAAAAGCAAAACCAAAAAACAGGGAAATTCTTTACAATTCCTTCAGGGTGTCTGAGGAAACCTGGAAAGACCCTATCTACAATGACAGCTGGATGTGGCATAAGGCTGGACATTTGGGACTGAGAGGATTGGTGAGATTGGGTGAGCGAATGCAGACCCTTTCAAGCAATAATGCATGGCCCCCATTCCATGGGTCCCAACTCTAAAGGTTCAAGGGAATATTACTACAGCTATAACATGTACAGGAAACCTAGAGAATGGACACACTGTGAATACGAAAGGTTTCTAAAACTCAACGAATAGTCCCTCTCCTGGTGCTCCAGTTTGACTTTCCAACTGCCTTACTATCAATCTCCCAACTTGGAGAGACAGGCCCTTTAACCTCCTGGTTTGCACAGGTTCCCAATTTGGCAGAGGATGGAAGGGACGAGGGAGAACCCATGAAAGAGTAGCTGTTAGGCATTTGGACGGGCACATGTCACTCTAATTTCCCGGCAGGAAGAAGAATTAACCAAAGTCTCAGCCACCCACCGGGAACCAGTATAGGACATGATCCAAAATTTTGGACTTGTGTTCAGCTCACAAAAAACGAGTTGAGAAATGGAGCTCAGGGGCACAGCAATTCACAAACTGGCAGAGTGATAAAGGACAACTATCGTCCAAAAATCTGTTGAGGGAAGTCAACGAGGCGGACTTGAAAGCGAGGCAAAATAGCAGGAAACAGATTTCAAGAGGTACCTTGGAATCACCTGTAAAGCACAGGAAGAGGGGCACAACTTGGACAATGGTGCACTTGGCCAAAAAGGGCGTATGCGCTTTCTCCTGAATATATTCAGGAGAAAACGCATACGCTCTTTTTGGCCAAGCAAGCAAGCGGGCAATGCAAATCTGCACTACAAAGAAGTATCATTTCCCACCGGTCAAAAGGGACATCCACAAAATGTGTAAAAACCAGAAAGGCAAGACAGGCCCTGGAGAACTGGGAGCCTTGTTATGCTGATGGGTGGGATGTAAATTGCCAACTGCCTCACTGGAGGAGTGCATTGTGTTCCCTAAAACAAGTAAACAACAGAGCTACAGAGCCAAGGCCACTTCCAGTCTAGGGAATATACCTGGGGAAAACTGAAAATCAATAAGAAAGAGCCACCTCCAAATTTAGGGCTGCACTGACTACAAGAACCTCAACTTGGGTACACCTTAAATATCCCAGGAAATATAAAAATGGTTCAAAACATTGTTGTACTTACGTACGATGGAATATCCCTCAGCCATGAAATCAATGTCATAAGACCAGTAGCAGCAAAGTGAGTGGATTCAGGTACGATGATTCTAAGTGAAATAAGTCACACAGAAAAAGAAACTTATCATAAGATATCACTTATGAAGATCCTGTAAACATGGCTACACGTGAACTGAGTTAGGAAAGAGAACAGAGTCTCACATTTAGAAAACACTCTTATGCCTGCATAAAGGGTAAGGAGAGGTGGGGTGATGCATAAAACCAGAGTTTGATATAAGCACAGGGACCGTTTCAAAAACCAACTTTGGAATAGACAAGACCTACACCTTCCTCAGTGAAAGAGACTCAAAACCCCATATTTCCCACAGAGGAATATATCTGACTAGTAAGAATCTTAAAACCTATGTATTGATATGTCTCCATAAGGGAATCAAGTGTGTCTAGAGTGGCATAAACATGGCAGCGAGAATCAGCTCAAACCCACTATAAAAAGGAATTTCAAAAGCAAAACCAAAAAACAGGGAAATTCTTTACAATTCCTTCAGGGTGTCTGAGGAAACCTGGAAAGACCCTATCTACAATGACAGCTGGATGTGGCATAAGGCTGGACACTTGGGACTGAGAGGATTGGTGAGATTGGGTGAGCAAATGCAGACCCTTTCAAGCAATAATGCATGGCCCCCATTCCATGGGTCCCAACTCTCCAGGTTCAAGGGAATATTACTACAGCTATAACATGTACAGGAAACCTAGAGAATGGACACACTGTGAATACGAAAGGTTTCTAAAACTCAACGAATAGTCCCTCTCCTGGTGCTCCAGTTTGACTTTCCAACTGCCTTACTATCAATCTCCCAACTTGGAGAGACAGGCCCTTTAACCTCCTGGTTTGCACAGGTTCCCAATTTGCCAGAGGATGGAAGGGACGAGGGAGAACCCATGAGAGAGTAGCTGTTAGGCATTTGGACGGGCACATGTCACTCTAATTTCCCGGCAGGAAGAAGAATTAAACAAAGTCTCAGCCACCCACCGGGAACCAGTAGCGGACATGATCCAAAATTTTGGACTTGCGTTCAGCTCACAAAAAACGAGTTGAGAAATGGAGCTCAGCGGCACAGCAATTCACAAACTGGCAGAGTGATAAAGGACAACTATCGTCCAAAAGTCTGTTGAGGGAAGTCAACGAGGCGGACTTGAAAGTGAGGCAAAATAGCAGGAAACAGATTTGAAGAGGTACGTTGGAATCGCCTGTAAAGCACAGGAAGAGGGGCACAACTTGGACAATGGTGCACTTGGCCAACAAGGGCGTATGCGTTTTCTCCTGAATATATTCAGGAGAAAACGCATACGCCCTTTTTGGCCAAGCAAGCAAGCGGGCAATGCAAATCTGCACTACAAAGAAGTATCACTTCCCACCGGTCAAAAGGGACATCCACAAAATGTGTAAAAACCAGAAAGGCAAGACAGGCCCTGGAGAACTGGGAGCCTTGTTATGCTGATGGGCGGGATGTAAATTGCCAACTGCCTCACTGGAGGAGTGCATTGTGTTCCCTAAAACAAGTAAACAACAGAGCTACAGAGCCAAGGCCACTTCCAGTCTAGGGAATATACCTTGGGAAAACTGAAAATCAATAAGAAAGAGCCACCTCCAAATTTAGGGCTGCACTGACTACAAGAACCTCAACTTGGGTACACCTTAAATATCCCAGGAAATATAAAAATGGTTCAAAACATTGTGGTACTTACGTACGATGGAATATCCCTCAGCCATGAAATCAATGTCATAAGACCAGTAGCAGCAAAGTGAGTGGATTCAGGTACGAAGATTCTAAGTGAAATAAGTCACACAGAAAAAGAAACTTATCATAAGATATCACTTATGAAGATCCTGTAAACATGGCTACACGTGAACTGAGTTAGGAAAGAGAACAGAGTCTCACATTTAGAAAACACTCTTATGCCTGCATAAAGGGGAAGGAGAGGTGGGGTGATGCATAAAACCAGAGTTTGATATAAGCACAGGGACCGTTTCAAAAACCAACTTTGGAATTGACAAGACCGACACCTTCCTCAGTGAAAGAGACTCAAAACCCCATATTTCCCACAGAGGAATATATCTGACTAGTAAGAATCTTAAAACCTATGTATTGATATGTCTCCATAAGGGAATCAAGTGTGTCTAGAGTGGCATAAACATGGCAGCGAGAATCAGCTCAAACCCACTATAAAAAGGAATTTCAAAAGCAAAACCAAAAAACAGGGAAATTCTTTACAATTCCTTCAGGGTGTCTGAGGAAACCTGGAAAGACCCTATCTACAATGACAGCTGGATGTGGCATAAGGCTGGACATTTGGGACTGAGAGGATTGGTGAGATTGGGTGAGCGAATGCAGACCCTTTCAAGCAATAATGCATGGCCCCCATTCCATGGGTCCCAACTCTCCAGGTTCAAGGGAATATTACTACACCTATAACATGTACAGGAAACCTAGAGAATGGACACTCTGTGAATATGAAAGGTTTCTAAAACTCAACGAATAGTCCCTCTCCTGGTGCTCCAGTTTGACTTTCCAACTGCCTTACTATCAATCTCCCAACTTGGACAGACAGGCCCTTTAACCTCCTGGTTTGCACAGGTTCCCAATTTGGCAGAGGATGGAAGGGACGAGGGAGAACCCATGAGAGAGTAGCTGTTAGGCATTTGGACGGGCACATGTCACTCTAATTTCCCGGCAGGAAGAAGAATTAACCAAAGTCTCAGCCACCCACCGGGAACCAGTATAGGACATGATCCAAAATTTTGGACTTGTGTTCAGCTCACAAAAAACGAGTTGAGAAATGGAGCTCAGGGGCACAGCAATTCACAAACTGGCAGAGTGATGAAGGACAATTATCGTCCAAAAATCTGTTGAGGGAAGTCAACGAGGCGGACTTGAAAGCGAGGCAAAATGGCAGGAAACAGATTTCAAGAGGTACCTTGGAATCGCCTGTAAAGCACAGGAAGAGGGGCACAACTTGGACAATGGTGCACTTGGCCAAAAAGGGCGTATGCGCTTTCTCCTGAATATATTCAGGAGAAAACGCATACGCCCTTTTTGGCCAAGCAAGCAAGCGGGCAATGCAAATCTGCACTACAAAGAAGTATCATTTCCCACCGGTCAAAAGGGACATCCACAAAATGTGTAAAAACCAGAAAGGCAAGACAGGCCCTGGAGAACTGGGAGCCTTGTTATGCTGATGGGTGGGATGTAAATTGCCAACTGCCTCACTGGAGGAGTGCATTGTGTTCCCTAAAACAAGTAAACAACAGAGCTACAGAGCCAAGGCCACTTCCAGTCTAGGGAATATACCTTGGGAAAACTGAAAATCAATAAGAAAGAGCCACCTCCAAATTTAGGGCTGCACTGACTACAAGAACCTCAACTTGGGTACACCTTAAATATCCCAGGAAATATAAAAATGGTTCAAAACATTGTGGTACTTACGTACGATGGAATATCCCTCAGCCATGAAATCAATGTCATAAGACCGGTAGCAGCAAAGTGAGTGGATTCAGGTACGATGATTCTAAGTGAAATAAGTCACACAGAAAAAGAAACTTATCATAAGATATCACTTATGAAGATCCTGTAAACATGGCTACACGTGAACTGAGTTAGGAAAGAGAACAGAGTCTCACATTTAGAAAACACTCATATGCCTGCATAAAGGGGAAGGAGAGGTGGGGTGATGCATAAAACCAGAGTTTGATATAAGCACAGGGACCGTTTCAAAAACCAACTTTGGAATAGACAAGACCTACACCTTCCTCAGTGAAAGAGACTCAAAACCCCATATTTCCCACAGAGGAATATATCTGACTAGTAAGAATCTTAAAACCTATGTATTGATATGTCTCCATAAGGGAATCAAGTGTGTCTAGAGTGGCATAAACATGGCAGCGAGAAACAGCTCAAACCCACTATAAAAAGGAATTTCAAAAGCAAAACCAAAAAACAGGGAAATTCTTTACAATTCCTTCAGGGTGTCTGAGGAAACCTGGAAAGACCCTATCTACAATGACAGCTGGATGTGGCATAAGGCTGGACACTTGGGACTGAGAGGATTGGTGAGATTGGGTGAGCAAATGCAGACCCTTTCAAGCAATAATGCATGGCCCCCATTCCATGGGTCCCAACTCTCCAGGTTCAAGGGAATATTACTACAGCTATAACATGTACAGGAAACCTAGAGAATGGACAGACTGTGAATACGAAAGGTTTCTAAAACTCAACGAATAGTCCCTCTCCTGGTGCTCCAGTTTGACTTTCCAACTGCCTTACTATCAATCTCCCAACTTGGAGAGACAGGCCCTTTAACCTCCTGGTTTGCACTGGTTCCCAATTTGGCAGAGGATGGAAGGGACGAGGGAGAACCCATGAGAGAGTAGCTGTTAGGCATTTGGACGGGCACATGTCACTCTAATTTCCTGGCAGGAAGAAGAATTAAACAAAGTCTCAGCCACCCACCGGGAACCAGTAGAGGACATGATCCAAAATTTTGGACTTGCGTTCAGCTCACAAAAAACGAGTTGAGAAATGGAGCTCAGCGGCACAGCAATTCACAAACTGGCAGAGTGATAAAGAACAACTATCGTCCAAAAGTCTGTTGAGGGAAGTCAACGAGGCGGACTTGAAAGTGAGGCAAAATAGCAGGAAACAGATTTGAAGAGGTACGTTGGAATCGCCTGTAAAGCACAGGAAGAGGGGCACAACTTGGACAATGCTGCACTTGGCCAAAAAGGGCGTATGCGTTTTCTCCTGAATATATTCAGGAGAAAACGCATACGCACTTTTTGGCCAAGCAAGCAAGCGGGCAATGCAAATCTGCACTACAAAGAAGAATCACTTCCCACCGGTCAAAAGGGACATCCACAAAATGTGTAAAAACCAGAAAGGCAAGACAGGCTCTGTAGAACTGGGAGCCTTGTTATGCTGATGGGCGGGATGTAAATTGCCAACTGCCTCACTGGAGGAGTGCATTGTGTTCCCTAAAACAAGTAAACAACAGAGCTACAGAGCCAAGGCCACTTCCAGTCTAGGGAATATACCTTGGGAAAACTGAAAATCAATAAGAAAGAGCCACCTCCAAATTTAGGGCTGCACTGACTACAAGAACCTCAACTTGGGTACACCTTAAATATCCCAGGAAATATAAAAATGGTTCAAAACATTGTGGTACTTACGTACGATGGAATATCCCTCAGCCATGAAATCAATGTCATAAGACCAGTAGCAGCAAAGTGAGTGGATTCAGGTACGAAGATTCTAAGTGAAATAAGTCACACAGAAAAAGAAACTTATCATAAGATATCACTTATGAAGATCCTGTAAACATGGCTACACGTGAACTGAGTTAGGAAAGAGAACAGAGTCTCACATTTAGAAAACACTCTTATGCCTGCATAAAGGGGAAGGAGAGGTGGGGTGATGCATAAAACCAGAGTTTGATATAAGCACAGGGACCGTTTCAAAAACCAACTTTGGAATTGACAAGACCGACACCTTCCTCAGTGAAAGAGACTCAAAACCCCATATTTCCCACAGAGGAATATATCTGACTAGTAAGAATCTTAAAACCTATGTATTGATATGTCTCCATAAGGGAATCAAGTGTGTCTAGAGTGGCATAAACATGGCAGCGAGAATCAGCTCAAACCCACTATAAAAAGGAATTTCAAAAGCAAAACCAAAAAACAGGGAAATTCTTTACAATTCCTTCAGGGTGTCTGAGGAAACCTGGAAAGACCCTATCTACAATGACAGCTGGATGTGGCATAAGGCTGGACATTTGGGACTGAGAGGATTGGTGAGATTGGGTGAGCGAATGCAGACCCTTTCAAGCAATAATGCATGGCCCCCATTCCATGGGTCCCAACTCTCCAGGTTCAAGGGAATATTACTACAGCTATAACATGTACAGGAAACCTAGAGAATGGACACTCTGTGAATATGAAAGGTTTCTAAAACTCAACGAATAGTCCCTCTCCTGGTGCTCCAGTTTTACTTTCCAACTGCCTTACTATCAATCTCCCAACTTGGACAGACAGGCCCTTTAACCTCCTGGTTTGCACAGGTTCCCAATTTGGCAGAGGATGGAAGGGACGAGGGAGAACCCATGAGAGAGTAGCTGTTAGGCATTTGGACGGGCACATGTCAATCTAATTTCCCGGCAGGAAGAAGAATTAACCAAAGTCTCAGCCACCCACCGGGAACAAGTATAGGACATGATCCAAAATTTTGGACTTGTGTTCAGCTCACAAAAAACGAGTTGAGAAATGGAGCTCAGGGGCACAGCAATTCACAAACTGGCAGAGTGATGAAGGACAACTATCGTCCAAAAATCTGTTGAGGGAAGTCAACGAGGCGGACTTGAAAGCGAGGCAAAATAGCAGGAAACAGATTTCAAGAGGTACCTTGGAATCGCCTGTAAAGCACAGGAAGAGGGGCACAACTTGGACAATGGTGCACTTGGCCAAAAAGGGCGTATGCGCTTTCTCCTGAATATATTCAGGAGAAAACGCATACGCCCTTTTTGGCCAAGCAAGCAAGCGGGCAATGCAAATCTGCACTACAAAGAAGTATCATTTCCCACCGGTCAAAAGGGACATCCACAAAATGTGTAAAAACCAGAAAGGCAAGACAGGCCCTGGAGAACTGGGAGCCTTGTTATGCTGATGGGTGGGATGTAAATTGCCAACTGCCTCACTGGAGGAGTGCATTGTGTTCCCTAAAACAAGTAAACAACAGAGCTACAGAGCCAAGGCCACTTCCAGTCTAGGGAATATACCTTGGGAAAACTGAAAATCAATAAGAAAGAGCCACCTCCAAATTTAGGGCTGCACTGACTACAAGAACCTCAACTTGGGTACACCTTAAATATCCCAGGAAATATAAAAATGGTTCAAAACATTGTGGTACTTACGTACGATGGAATATCCCTCAGCCATGAAATCAATGTCATAAGACCGGTAGCAGCAAAGTGAGTGGATTCAGGTACGATGATTCTAAGTGAAATAAGTCACACAGAAAAAGAAACTTATCATAAGATATCACTTATGAAGATCCTGTAAACATGGCTACACGTGAACTGAGTTAGGAAAGAGAACAGAGTCTCACATTTAGAAAACACTCATATGCCTGCATAAAGGGGAAGGAGAGGTGGGGTGATGCATAAAACCAGAGTTTGATATAAGCACAGGGACCGTTTCAAAAACCAACTTTGGAATAGACAAGACCTACACCTTCCTCAGTGAAAGAGACTCAAAACCCCATATTTCCCACAGAGGAATATATCTGACTAGTAAGAATCTTAAAACCTATGTATTGATATGTCTCCATAAGGGAATCAAGTGTGTCTAGAGTGGCATAAACATGGCAGCGAGAATCAGCTCAAACCCACTATAAAAAGGAATTTCAAAAGCAAAACCAAAAAACAGGGAAATTCTTTACAATTCCTTCAGGGTGTCTGAGGAAACCTGGAAAGACCCTATCTACAATGACAGCTGGATGTGGCATAAGGCTGGACACTTGGGACTGAGAGGATTGGTGAGATTGGGTGAGCAAATGCAGACCCTTTCAAGCAATAATGCATGGCCCCCATTCCATGGGTCCCAACTGTCCAGGTTCAAGGGAATATTACTATAGCTATAACATGTACAGGAAACCTAGAGAATGGACACACTGTGAATACGAAAGGTTTCTAAAACTCAACGAATAGTCCCTCTCCTGGTGCTCCAGTTTGACTTTCCAACTGCCTTACTATCAATCTCCCAACTTGGAGAGACAGGCCCTTTAACCTCCTGGTTTGCACAGGTTCCCAATTTGCCAGAGGATGGAAGGGACGAGGGAGAACCCATGAGAGAGTAGCTGTTAGGCATTTGGACGGGCACATGTCACTCTAATTTCCCGGCAGGAAGAAGAATTAAACAAAGTCTCAGCCACCCACCGGGAACCAGTAGAGGACATGATCCAAAATTTTGGACTTGCGTTCAGCTCACAAAAAACGAGTTGAGAAATGGAGCTCAGCGGCACAGCAATTCACAAACTGGCAGAGTGATAAAGGACAACTATCGTCCAAAAGTCTGTTGAGGGAAGTCAACGAGGCGGACTTGAAAGTGAGGCAAAATAGCAGGAAACAGATTTGAAGAGGTACGTTGGAATCGCCTGTAAAGCACAGGAAGAGGGGCACAACTTGGACAATGCTGCACTTGGCCAAAAAGGGCGTATGCGTTTTCTCCTGAATATATTCAGGAGAAAACGCATACGCCCTTTTTGGCCAAGCAAGCAAGCGGGCAATGCAAATCTGCACTACAAAGAAGTATCACTTCCCACCGGTCAAAAGGGACATCCACAAAATGTGTAAAAACCAGAAAGGCAAGACAGGCCCTGGAGAACTGGGAGCCTTGTTATGCTGATGGGCGGGATGTAAATTGCCAACTGCCTCACTGGAGGAGTGCATTGTGTTCCCTAAAACAAGTAAACAACAGAGCTACAGAGCCAAGGCCACTTCCAGTCTAGGGAATATACCTTGGGAAAACTGAAAATCAATAAGAAAGAGCCACCTCCAAATTTAGGGCTGCACTGACTACAAGAACCTCAACTTGGGTACACCTTAAATATCCCAGGAAATATAAAAATGGTTCAAAACATTGTGGTACTTACGTACGATGGAATATCCCTCAGCCATGAAATCAATGTCATAAGACCAGTAGCAGCAAAGTGAGTGGATTCAGGTACGAAGATTCTAAGTGAAATAAGTCACACAGAAAAAGAAACTTATCATAAGATATCACTTATGAAGATCCTGTAAACATGGCTACACGTGAACTGAGTTAGGAAAGAGAACAGAGTCTCACATTTAGAAAACACTCTTATGCCTGCATAAAGGGGAAGGAGAGGTGGGGTGATGCATAAAACCAGAGTTTGATATAAGCACAGGGACCGTTTCAAAAACCAACTTTGGAATTGACAAGACCGACACCTTCCTCAGTGAAAGAGACTCAAAACCCCATATTTCCCACAGAGGAATATATCTGACTAGTAAGAATCTTAAAACCTATGTATTGATATGTCTCCATAAGGGAATCAAGTGTGTCTAGAGTGGCATAAACATGGCAGCGAGAATCAGCTCAAACCCACTATAAAAAGGAATTTCAAAAGCAAAACCAAAAAACAGGGAAATTCTTTACAATTCCTTCAGGGTGTCTGAAGAAACCTGGAAAGACCCTATCTACAATGACAGCTGGATGTGGCATAAGGCTGGACATTTGGGACTGAGAGGATTGGTGAGATTGGGTGAGCGAATGCAGACCCTTTCAAGCAATAATGCATGGCCCCCATTCCATGGGTCCCAACTCTCCAGGTTCAAGGGAATATTACTACAGCTATAACATGTACAGGAAACCTAGAGAATGGACACACTGTGAATACGAAAGGTTTCTAAAACTCAACGAATAGTCCCTCTCCTGGTGCTCCAGTTTGACTTTCCAACTGCCTTACTATCAATCTCCCAACTTGGAGAGACAGGCCCTTTAACCTCCTGGTTTGCACAGGTTCCCAATTTGGCAGAGGATGGAAGGGACGAGGGAGAACCCATGAGAGAGTAGCTGTTAAGCATTTGGACGGGCACATGTCACTCTAATTTCCCGGCAGGAAGAAGAATTAACCAAAGTCTCAGCCACCCACCGGGGACCAGTATAGGACATGATCCAAAATTTTGGACTTGCGTTCAGCTCACAAAAAACGAGTTGAGAAATGGAGCTCAGGGGCACAGCAATTCACAAACTGGCAGAGTGATAAAGGACAACTATCGTCCAAAAATCTGTTGAGGGAAGTCAACGAGGCGGACTTGAAAGCGAGGCAAAATAGCAGGAAACAGATTTGAAGAGGTACGTTGGAATCGCCTGTAAAGCACAGGAAGAGGGGCACAACTTGGACAATGGTGCACTTGGCCAAAAAGGGCGTATGCGTTTTCTCCTTAATATATTCAGGAGAAAACGCATACGCCCTTTTTGGCCAAGCAAGCAAGCGGGCAATGCAAATCTGCATTACAAAGAAGTATCACTTCCCACTGGTCAAAAGGGACATCCACAAAATGTGTAAAAACCAGAAAGGCAAGACAGGCCCTGGAGAACTGGGAGCCTTGTTATGCTGATGGGCGGGATGTAAATTGCCAACTGCCTCACTGGAGGAGTGCATTGTGTTCCCTAAAACAAGTAAACAACAGAGCTACAGAGCCAAGGCCACTTCCAGTCTAGGGAATATACCTTGGGAAAACTGAAAATCAATAAGAAAGAGCCACCTCCAAATTTAGGGCTGCACTGACTACAAGAACCTCAACTTGGGTACACCTTAAATATCCCAGGAAATATAAAAATGGTTCAAAACATTGTGGTACTTACGTACGATGGAATATCCCTCAGCCATGAAATCAATGTCATAAGACCAGTAGCAGCAAAGTGAGTGGATTCAGGTATGATGATTCTAAGTGAAATAAGTCACACAGAAAAAGAAACTTATCATAAGATATCACTTATGAAGATCCTGTAAACATGGTTACACGTGAACTGAGTTAGGAAAGAGAACAGAGTCTCACATTTAGAAAACACTCTTATGCCAGCATAAAGGGGAAGGAGAGGTGGGGTGATACATAAAACCAGAGTTTGATATAAGCACAGGGACCGTTTCAAAAACCAACTTTGGAATTGACAAGACCGACACCTTCCTTAGTGAAAGAGACTCAAAACCCCATATTTCCCACAGAGGAATATATCTGACTAGTAAGAATCTTAAAACCTATGTATTGATATGTCTCCATAAGGGAATCAAGTGTGTCTAGAGTGGCATAAACATGGCAGCGAGAATCAGCTCAAACCCACTATAAAAAGTAATTTCAAAAGCAAAAACAAAAAACAGGGAAATTCTTTACAATTCCTTCAGGGTGTCTGAGGAAACCTGGAACGACCCTATCTACAATGACAGCTAGATGTGGCATAAGGCTGGACACTTGGGACTGAGAGGATTGGTGAGATTGGGTGAGCAAATGCAGACCCTTTCAAGCAATAATGCATGGCCCCCATTCCATGGGTCCCAACTCTCCAGGTTCAAGGGAATATTACTACAGCTATAACATGTACAGGAAACCTAGAGAATGGACACACTGTGAATATGAAAGGTTTCTAAAACTCAACGAATAGTCCCTCTCCTGGTGCTCCAGTTTGACTTTCCAACTGCCTTACTATCAATCTCCCAACTTGGAGAGAGAGGCCCTTTAACCTCCTGGTTTGCACAGGTTCCCAATTTGGCAGAGGATGGAAGGGACGAGGGAGAACCCATGAGAGAGTAGCTGTTAGGCATTTGGACGGGCACATGTCACTCTAATTTCCCGGCAGGAAGAAGAATTAACCAAAGTCTCAGCCACCCACCGGGAACCAGTATAGGACATGATCCAAAATTTTGGACTTGCGTTCAGCTCACAAAAAACGAGTTGAGAAATGGAGCTCAGGGGCACAGCAATTCACAAACTGGCAGAGTGATAAAGGACAACTATCGTCCAAAAATCTGTTGAGGGAAGTCAACGAGGCGGACTTGAAAGCGAGGCAAAATAGCAGGAAACAGATTTCAAGAGGTACGTTGGAATCGCCTGTAAAGCACAGGAAGAGGGGCACAACTTGGACAATGGTGCACTTGGCCAAAAAGGGCGTATGCGTTTTTCCCTGAATATATTCAGGAGAAAACGCATACGCCCTTTTTGGCCAAGCAAGCAAGCGGGCAATGCAAATCTGCACTACAAAGAAGTATCACTTCCCACCGGTCAAAAGGGACATCCACAAAATGTGTAAAAACCAGAAAGGCAAGACAGGCCCTGGAGAACAGGGTGCCTTGTTATGCTGATGGGCGGGATGTAAATTGCCAACTGCCTCACTGGAGGAGTGCATTGTGTTCCCTAAAACAATTAAACAACAGAGCTACAGAGCCAAGGCCACTTCCAGTCTAGGGAATATACCTTGGGAAAACTGAAAATCAATAAGAAAGAGCCACCTCCAAATTTAGGGCTGCACTGACTACAAGAACCTCAACTTGGGTACACCTTAAATATCCCAGGAAATATAAAAATGGTTCAAAACATTGTGGTACTTACGTACGATGGAATATTCCTCAGCCATGAAATCAATGTCATAAGAGCAGTAGAAGCAAAGTGAGTGGATTCAGGTACGATGATTCTAAGTGAAATAAGTCACACAGAAAAAGAAACTTATCATAAGATATCACTTATGAAGATCCTGTAAACATGGCTACACGTGAACTGAGTTAGGAAAGAGAACAGAGTCTCACATTTAGAAAACACTCTTATGCCTGCATAAAGGGGATGGAGAGGTGGGGTGATGCATAAAACCAGAGTTTGATATAAGCACAGGGACCGTTCCAAAAACCAACTTTGGAATAGACAAGACCGACACCTTCCTCAGTGAAAGAGACTCAAAACCCCATATTTCCCGCAGAGGAATATATCTGACTAGTAAGAATCTTAAAACCTATGTATTGATATGACTCCATAAGGGAATCAAGTGTGTCTAGAGTGGCATAAACATGGCAGCGAGAATCAGCTCAAACCCACTATAAAAAGGAATTTCAAAAGCAAAACCAAAAAACAGGGAAATTCTTTACAATTCCTTCAGGGTGTCTCAGGAAACCTGGAAAGACCCTATCTACAATGACAGTTGGATGTGGCATAAGGCTGGACACTTGGGACTGAGAGGATTGGTGAGATTGGGTGAGCAAATGCAGACCCTTTCAAGCAATAATGCATGGCCCCCATTCCATGGGTCCCAACTGTCCAGGTTCAAGGGAATATTACTACAGCTATAACATGTACAGGAAACCTAGAGAATGGACACACTGTGAATACGAAAGGTTTCTAAAACTCAACGAATAGTCCCTCTCCTGGTGCTCCAGTTTGACTTTCCAACTGCCTTACTATCAATCTCCCAACTTGGAGAGACAGGCCCTTTAACCTCCTGGTTTGCACAGGTTCCCAATTTGGCAGAGGATGGAAGGGACGAGGGAGAACCCATGAGAGAGTAGCTGTTAGGCATTTGGACGGGCACATGTCACTCTAATTTCCCGGCAGGAAGAAGAATTAACCAAAGTCTCAGCCACCCACCGGGAACCAGTAGAGGACATGATCCAAAATTTTGGACTTGCGTTCAGCTCACAAAAAACGAGTTGAGAAATGGAGCTCAGGGGCACAGCAATTCACAAACTGGCAGAGTGATAAAGGACAACTATCGTCCAAAAATCTGTTGAGGGAAGTCAACGAGGCGGACTTGAAAGCGAGGCAAAATAGCAGGAAACAGATTTCAAGAGGTACCTTGGAATCGCCTGTAAAGCACAGGAAGAGGGGCACAACTTGGACAATGGTGCACTTGGCCAAAAAGGGCGTATGCGTTTTCTCCTGAATATATTCAGGAGAAAACGCATACGTCCTTTTTGGCCAAGCAAGCAAGCGGGCAATGCAAATCTGCACTACAAAGAAGTATCACTTCCCACCGGTCAAAAGGGACATCCACAAAATGTGTAAAAACCAGAAAGGCAAGACAGGCCCTGGAGAACTGGGAGCCTTGTTATGCTGATGGGCGGGATGTAAATTGCCAACTGCCTCACTGGAGGAGTGCATTGTGTTCCCTAAAACAAGTAAACAACAGAGCTACAGAGCCAAGGCCACTTCCAGTCTAGGGAATATACCTTGGGAAAACTGAAAATCAATAAGAAAGAGCCACCTCCAAATTTAGGGCTGCACTGACTACAAGAACCTCAACTTGGGTACACCTTAAATATCCCAGGAAATATAAAAATGGTTCAAAACATTGTGGTACTTACGTACGATGGAATATCCCTCAGCCATGAAATCAATGTCATAAGACCAGTAGCAGCAAAGTGAGTGGATTCAGGTACGATGATTCTAAGTGAAATAAGTCACACAGAAAAAGAAACTTATCATAAGATATCACTTATGAAGATCCTGTAAACATGGCTACACGTGAACTGAGTTAGGAAAGAGAACAGAGTCTCACATTTAGAAAACACTCTTATGCCTGCATAAAGGGGAAGGAGAGGTGGGGTGATGCATAAAACCAGAGTTTGATATAAGCACAGGGACCGTTTCAAAAACCAACTTTGGAATTGACAAGACCGACACCTTCCTCAGTGAAAGAGACTCAAAACCCCATATTTCCCACAGAGGAATATATCTGACTAGTAAGAAACTTAAAACCTATGTATTGATATGTCTCCATAAGGGAATCAAGTGTGTCTAGAGTGGCATAAACATGGCAGCGAGAATCAGCTCAAACCCACTATAAAAAGTAATTTCAAAAGCAAAACCAAAAAACAGGGAAATTCTTTACAATTCCTTCAGGGTGTCTGAGGAAACCTGGAAAGACCCTATCTACAATGACAGCTGGATGTGGCATAAGGCTGGACACTTGGGACTGAGAGGATTGGTGAGATTGGGTGAGCAAATGCAGACCCTTTCAAGCAATAATGCATGGCCCCCATTCCATGGGTCCCAACTCTCCAGGTTCAAGGGAATATTACTACAGCTATAACATGTACAGGAAACCTAGAGAATGGACACACTGTGAATACGAAAGGTTTCTAAAACTCAACGAATAGTCCCTCTCCTGGTGCTCCAGTTTGACTTTCCAACTGCCTTACTATCAATCTCCCAACTTGGAGAGAGAGGCCCTTTAACCTCCTGGTTTGCACAGGTTCCCAATTTGGCAGAGGATGGAAGGGACGAGGGAGAACCCATGAGAGAGTAGCTGTTAGGCATTTGGACGGGCACATGTCACTCTAATTTCCCGGCAGGAAGAAGAATTAACCAAAGTCTCAGCCACCCACCGGGAACCAGTATAGGACATGATCCAAAATTTTGGACTTGCGTTCAGCTCACAAAAAACGAGTTGAGAAATGGAGCTCAGGGGCACAGCAATTCACAAACTGGCAGAGTGATAAAGGACAACTATCGTCCAAAAATCTGTTGAGGGAAGTCAATGAGGCGGACTTTAATGCGATGCAGAATAGCAGGAAACAGATTTAAAGAGGTACGTTGGAATCGCCTGTAAAGCACAGGAAGAGGGGCACAAGTTCGACAATGATGCACTTGGCCAAAAAGGGCGTATGCCTTTTTCCCTGAATATATTCAGGAGAAAACGCATACGCCCTTTTTGGCCAAGCAAGCAAGCGGGCAATGCAAATCTGCACTACAAAGAAGTATCACTTCCCACCGGTCAAAAGGGACATCCACAAAATGTGTAAAAACCAGAAAGGCAAGACAGGCCCTGGAGAACAGGGGGCCTTGTTATGCTGATGGGCGGGATGTCAATTGCCAACTGCCTCACTGGAGGAGTGCATTGTGTTCCCTAAAACAAGTAAACAACAGAGCTACAGAGCCAAGGCCACTTCCAGTCTAGGGAATATACCTTGGGAAAACTGAAAATCAATAAGAAAGAGCCACCTCCAAATTTAGGGCTGCACTGACTACAAGAACCTCAACTTGGGTACACCTTAAATATCCCAGGAAATATAAAAATGGTTCAAAACATTGTGGTACTTACGTACGATGGAATATTCCTCAGCCATGAAATCAATGTCATAAGAGCAGTAGCAGCAAAGTGAGTGGATTCAGGTACGATGATTCTAAGTGAAATAAGTCACACAGAAAAAGAAACTTATCATAAGATATCAGTTATGAAGATCCTGTAAACATGGCTACACGTGAACTGAGTTAGGAAAGAGAACAGAGTCTCACATTTAGAAAACACTCTTATGCCTGCATAAAGGGGATGGAGAGGTGGGGTGATGCATAAAACCAGAGTTTGATATAAGCACAGGGACCGTTCCAAAAACCAACTTTGGAATAGACAAGACCGACACCTTCCTCAGTGAAAGAGACTCAAAACCCCATATTTCCCGCAGAGGAATATATCTGACTAGTAAGAAACTTAAAACCTATGTATTGATATGTCTCCATAAGGGAATCAAGTGTGTCTAGAGTGGCATAAACATGGCAGCGAGAATCAGCTCAAACCCACTATAAAAAGGAATTTCAAAAGCAAAACCAAAAAACAGGGAAATTCTTTACAATTCCTTCATGGTGTCTGAGGAAACCTGGAAAGACCCTATCTACAATGACAGCTGGATGTGGCATAAGGCTGGACACTTGGGACTGAGAGGATTGGTGAGATTGGGTGAGCAAATGCAGACCCTTTCAAGCAATAATGCATGGCCCCCATTCCATGGGTCCCAACTCTCCAGGTTCAAGGGAATATTACTACAGCTATAACATGTACAGGAAACCTAGAGAATGGACACACTGTGAATACGAAAGGTTTCTAAAACTCAACGAATAGTCCCTCTCCTGGTGCTCCAGTTTGACTTTCCAACTGCCTTACTATCAATCTCCCAACTTGGAGAGACAGGCCCTTTAACCTCCTGGTTTGCACAGGTTCCCAATTTGGCAGAGGATGGAAGGGACAAGGGAGAACCCATGAGAGAGTAGCTGTTAGGCATTTGGACGGGCACATGTCACTCTAATTTCCCGGCAGGAAGAAGAATTAACCAAAGTCTCAGCCACCCACCGGGAACCAGTATAGGACATGATCCAAAATTTTGGACTTGTGTTCAGCTCACAGAAAACGAGTTGAGAAATGGAGCTCAGGGGCACAGCAATTCACAAACTGGCAGAGTGATAAAGGACAACTATCGTCCAAAAATCTGTTGAGGGAAGTCAACGAGGCGGACTTGAAAGCGAGGCAAAATAGCAGGAAACAGATTTCAAGAGGTACCTTGGAATCGCCTGTAAAGCACAGGAAGAGGGGCACAACTTGGACAATGGTGCACTTGGCCAAAAAGGGCGTATGCGTTTTCTCCTGAATATATTCAGGAGAAAACGCATACGCCCTTTTTGGCCAAGCAAGCAAGCGGGCAATAAAAATCTGCACTACAAAGAAGTATCACTTCCCACTGGTCAAAAGGGACATCCACAAAATGTGTAAAAACCAGAAAGGCAAGACAGGCCCTGGAGAACTGGGAGCCTTGTTATGCTGATGGGCGGGATGTAAATTGCCAACTGCCTCACTGGAGGAGTGCATTGTGTTCCCTAAAACAAGTAAACAACAGAGCTACAGAGCCAAGGCCACTTCCAGTCTAGGGAATATACCTTGGGAAAACTGAAAATCAATAAGAAAGAGCCACCTCCAAATTTAGGGCTGCACTGACTACAAGAACTTCAACTTGGGTACACCTTAAATATCCCAGGAAATATAAAAATGGTTCAAAACATTGTGGTACTTACGTACGATGGAATATCCCTCAGCCATGAAATCAATGTCATAAGACCAGTAGCAGCAAAGTGAGTGGATTCAGGTACGATGATTCTAAGTGAAATAAGTCACACAGAAAAAGAAACTTATCGTAAGATATCACTTATGAAGATCCTGTAAACATGGCTACACGTGAACTGAGTTAGGAAATAGAACAGAGTCTCACATTTAGAAAACACTCTTATGCCTGCATAAAGGGGATGGAGAGGTGGGGTGATGCATAAAACCAGAGTTTGATATAAGCACAGGGACCGTTCCAAAAACCAACTTTGGAATAGACAAGACCGACACCTTCCTCAGTGAAAGAGACTCAAAACCCCATATTTCCCGCAGAGGAATATATCTGACTAGTAAGAAACTTAAAACCTATGTATTGATATGTCTCCATAAGGGAATCAAGTGTGTCTAGAGTGGCATAAACATGGCAGCGAGAATCAGCTCAAACCCACTATAAAAAGGAATTTCAAAAGCAAAACCAAAAAACAGGGAAATTCTTTACAATTCCTTCATGGTGTCTGAGGAAACCTGGAAAGACCCTATCTACAATGACAGCTGGATGTGGCATAAGGCTGGACACTTGGGACTGAGAGGATTGGTGAGATTGGGTGAGCAAATGCAGACCCTTTCAAGCAATAATGCATGGCCCCCATTCCATGGGTCCCAACTCTCCAGGTTCAAGGGAATATTACTACAGCTATAACATGTACAGGAAACCTAGAGAATGGACACACTGTGAATACGAAAGGTTTCTAAAACTCAACGAATAGTCCCTCTCCTGGTGCTCCAGTTTGACTTTCCAACTGCCTTACTATCAATCTCCCAACTTGGAGAGACAGGCCCTTTAACCTCCTGGTTTGCACAGGTTCCCAATTTGGCAGAGGATGGAAGGGACAAGGGAGAACCCATGAGAGAGTAGCTGTTAGGCATTTGGACGGGCACATGTCACTCTAATTTCCCGGCAGGAAGAAGAATTAACCAAAGTCTCAGCCACCCACCGGGAACCAGTATAGGACATGATCCAAAATTTTGGACTTGTGTTCAGCTCACAAAAAACGAGTTGAGAAATGGAGCTCAGGGGCACAGCAATTCACAAACTGGCAGAGTGATAAAGGACAACTATCGTCCAAAAATCTGTTGAGGGAAGTCAACGAGGCGGACTTGAAAGCGAGGCAAAATAGCAGGAAACAGATTTCAAGAGGTACGTTGGAATGGCCTGTAAAGCACAGGAAGAGGGGCACAACTTGGACAATGGTGCACTTGGCCAAAAAGGGCGTATGCATTTTCTCCTGAATATATTCAGGAGAAAACGCATACGCCCTTTTTGGCCAAGCAAGCAAGCGGGCAATAAAAATCTGCACTACAAAGAAGTATCACTTCCCACTGGTCAAAAGGGACATCCACAAAATGTGTAAAAACCAGAAAGGCAAGACAGGCCCTGGAGAACTGGGAGCCTTGTTATGCTGATGGGCGGGATGTAAATTGCCAACTGCCTCACTGGAGGAGTGCATTGTGTTCCCTAAAACAAGTAAACAACAGAGCTACAGAGCCAAGGCCACTTCCAGTCTAGGGAATATACCTTGGGAAAACTGAAAATCAATAAGAAAGAGCCACCTCCAAATTTAGGGCTGCACTGACTACAAGAACCTCAACTTGGGTACACCTTAAATATCCCAGGAAATATAAAAATGGTTCAAAACATTGTGGTACTTACGTACGATGGAATATCCCTCAGCCATGAAATCAATGTCATAAGACCAGTAGCAGCAAAGTGAGTGGATTCAGGTACGATGATTCTAAGTGAAATAAGTCACACAGAAAAAGAAACTTATCGTAAGATATCACTTATGAAGATCCTGTAAACATGGCTACACGTGAACTGAGTTAGGAAATAGAACAGAGTCTCACATTTAGAAAACACTCTTATGCCAGCATAAAGGGGAAGGAGAGGTGGGGTGATGCATAAAACCAGAGTTTGATATAAGCACAGGGACCGTTTCAAAAACCAACTTTGGAATTGACAAGACCGACACCTTCCTCAGTGAAAGAGACTCAAAACCCCATATTTCCCACAGAGGAATATATCTGACTAGTAAGAATCTTAAAACCTATGTATTGATATGTCTCCATAAGGGAATCAAGTGTGTCTAGAGTGGCATAAACATGGCAGCGAGAATCAGCTCAAACCCACTATAAAAAGGAATTTCAAAAGCAAAACCAAAAAACAGGGAAATTCTTTACAATTCCTTCAGGGTGTCTGAGGAAACCTGCAAAGACCCTATCTACAATGACAGCTGGATGTGGCATAAGGCTGGACACTTGGGACTGAGAGGATTGGTGAGATTGGGTGAGCAAATGCAGACCCTTTCAAGCAATAATGCATGGCCCACATTCCATGGGTCCCAACTGTCCAGGTTCAAGGGAATATTACTACAGCTATAACATGTACAGGAAACCTAGAGAATGGACACACTGTGAATACGAAAGGTTTCTAAAACTCAACGAATAGTCCCTCTCCTGGTGCTCCAGTTTGACTTTCCAACTGCCTTACTATCAATCTCCCAACTTGGAGAGACAGGCCCTTTAACCTCCTGGTTTGCACAGGTTCCCAATTTGGCAGAGGATGGAAGGGACGAGGGAGAACCCATGAGAGAGTAGCTGTTAGGCATTTGGACGGGCACATGTCACTCTAATTTCCCGGCAGGAAGAAGAATTAACCAAAGTCTCAGCCACCCACCGGGAACCAGTATAGGACATGATCCAAAATTTTGGACTTGCGTTCAGCTCACAAAAAACGAGTTGAGAAATGGAGCTCAGGGGCACAGCAATTCACAAACTGGCAGAGTGATAAAGGACAACTATCGTCCAAAAATCTGTTGAGGGAAGTCAACGAGGCGGACTTGAAAGCGAGGCAAAATAGCAGGAAACAGATTTCAAGAGGTACCTTGGAATCGCCTGTAAAGCACAGGAAGAGGGGCACAACTTGGACAATGGTGCACTTGGCCAAAAAGGGCGTATGCGTTTTCTCCTGAATATATTCAGGAGAAAACGCATACGTCCTTTTTGGCCAAGCAAGCAAGCGGGCAATGCAAATCTGCACTACAAAGAAGTATCACTTCCCACCGGTCAAAAGGGACATCCACAAAATGTGTAAAAACCAGAAAGGCAAGACAGGCCCTGGAGAACTGGGAGCCTTGTTATGCTGATGGGCGGGATGTAAATTGCCAACTGCCTCACTGGAGGAGTGCATTGTGTTCCCTAAAACAAGTAAACAACAGAGCTACAGAGCCAAGGCCACTTCCAGTCTAGGGAATATACCTTGGGAAAACTGAAAATCAATAAGAAAGAGCCACCTCCAAATTTAGGGCTGCACTGACTACAAGAACCTCAACTTGGGTACACCTTAAATATCCCAGGAAATATAAAAATGGTTCAAAACATTGTGGTACTTACGTACGATGGAATATCCCTCAGCCATGAAATCAATGTCATAAGACCAGTAGCAGCAAAGTGAGTGGATTCAGGTACGATGATTCTAAGTGAAATAAGTCACACAGAAAAAGAAACTTATCATAAGATATCACTTATGAAGATCCTGTAAACATGGCTACACGTGAACTGAGTTAGGAAAGAGAACAGAGTCTCACATTTAGAAAACACTCTTATGCCTGCATAAAGGGGAAGGAGAGGTGGGGTGATGCATAAAACCAGAGTTTGATATAAGCACAGGGACCGTTTCAAAAACCAACTTTGGAATTGACAAGACCGACACCTTCCTCAGTGAAAGAGACTCAAAACCCCATATTTCCCACAGAGGAATATATCTGACTAGTAAGAAACTTAAAACCTATGTATTGATATGTCTCCATAAGGGAATCAAGTGTGTCTAGAGTGGCATAAACATGGCAGCGAGAATCAGCTCAAACCCACTATAAAAAGTAATTTCAAAAGCAAAACCAAAAAACAGGGAAATTCTTTACAATTCCTTCAGGGTGTCTGAGGAAACCTGGAAAGACCCTATCTACAATGACAGCTGGATGTGGCATAAGGCTGGACACTTGGGACTGAGAGGATTGGTGAGATTGGGTGAGCAAATGCAGACCCTTTCAAGCAATAATGCATGGCCCCCATTCCATGGGTCCCAACTCTCCAGGTTCAAGGGAATATTACTACAGCTATAACATGTACAGGAAACCTAGAGAATGGACACACTGTGAATACGAAAGGTTTCTAAAACTCAATGAATAGTCCCTCTCCTGGTGCTCCAGTTTGAATTTCCAACTGCCTTACTATCAATCTCCCAACTTGGAGAGACAGGCCCTTTAACCTCCTGGTTTGCACAGGTTCCCAATTTGGCAGAGGATGGAAGGGACGAGGGAGAACCCATGAGAGAGTAGCTGTTAGGCATTTGGACGGGCACATGTCACTCTAATTTCCCGGCAGGAAGAAGAATTAACCAAAGTCTCAGCCACCCACCGGGAACCAGTATAGGACATGATCCAAAATTTTGGACTTGCGTTCAGCTCACAAAAAACGAGTTGAGAAATGGAGCTCAGGGGCACAGCAATTCACAAACTGGCAGAGTGATAAAGGACAACTATCGTCCAAAAATCTGTTGAGGGAAGTCAATGAGGCGGACTTTAATGCGATGCAGAATAGCAGGAAACAGATTTAAAGAGGTACGTTGGAATCGCCTGTAAAGCACAGGAAGAGGGGCACAAGTTCGACAATGATGCACTTGGCCAAAAAGGGCGTATGCGTTTTTCCCTGAATATATTCAGGAGAAAACGCATACGCCCTTTTTGGCCAAGCAAGCAAGCGGGCAATGCAAATCTGCACTACAAAGAAGTATCATTTCCCACCGGTCAAAAGGGACATCCACAAAATGTGTAAAAACCAGAAAGGCAAGACAGGCCCTGGAGAACAGGGAGCCTTGTTATGCTGATGATCGGGATGTAAATTGCCAACTGCCTCACAGGAGGAGTGCATTGTGTTCCCTAAAACAAGTAAACAACAGAGCTACAGAGCCAAGGCCACTTCCAGTCTAGGGAATATACCTTGGGAAAACTGAAAATCAATAAGAAAGAGCCACCTCCAAATTTAGGGCTGCACTGACTACAAGAACCTCAACTTGGGTACACCTTAAATATCCCAGGAAATATAAAAATGGTTCAAAACATTGTGGTACTTACGTACGATGGAATATCCCTCAGCCATGAAATAAATGTCATAAGACCAGTAGCAGCAAAGTGAGTGGATTCAGGTACGATGATTCTAAGTGAAATAAGTCACACAGAAAAAGAAACTTATCATAAGATATCACTTATGAAGATCCTGTAAACATGGCTACACGTGAACTGAGTTAGGAAAGAGAACAGAGTCTCACATTTAGAAAACACTCTTATGCCTGCATAAAGGGGAAGGAGAGGTGGGGTGATGCATAAAACCAGAGTTTGATATAAGCACAGGGACCGTTTCAAAAACCAACTTTGGAATTGACAAGACCGACACCTTCCTCAGTGAAAGAGACTCAAAACCCCATATTTCCCACAGAGGAATATATCTGACTAGTAAGAAACTTAAAACCTATGTATTGATATGTCTCCATAAGGGAATCAAGTGTGTCTAGAGTGGCATAAACATGGCAGCGAGAATCAGCTCAAACCCACTATAAAAAGTAATTTCAAAAGCAAAACCAAAAAACAGGGAAATTCTTTACAATTCCTTCAGGGTGTCTGAGGAAACCTGGAAAGACCCTATCTACAATGACAGCTGGATGTGGCATAAGGCTGGACACTTGGGACTGAGAGGATTGGTGAGATTGGGTGAGCAAATGCAGACCCTTTCAAGCAATAATGCATGGCCCCCATTCCATGGGTCCCAACTCTCCAGGTTCAAGGGAATATTACTACAGCTATAACATGTACAGGAAACCTAGAGAATGGACACACTGTGAATACGAAAGGTTTCTAAAACTCAATGAATAGTCCCTCTCCTGGTGCTCCAGTTTGAATTTCCAACTGCCTTACTATCAATCTCCCAACTTGGAGAGACAGGCCCTTTAACCTCCTGGTTTGCACAGGTTCCCAATTTGGCAGAGGATGGAAGGGACGAGGGAGAACCCATGAGAGAGTAGCTGTTAGGCATTTGGACGGGCACATGTCACTCTAATTTCCCGGCAGGAAGAAGAATTAACCAAAGTCTCAGCCACCCACCGGGAACCAGTATAGGACATGATCCAAAATTTTGGACTTGCGTTCAGCTCACAAAAAACGAGTTGAGAAATGGAGCTCAGGGGCACAGCAATTCACAAACTGGCAGAGTGATAAAGGACAACTATCGTCCAAAAATCTGTTGAGGGAAGTCAATGAGGCGGACTTTAATGCGATGCAGAATAGCAGGAAACAGATTTAAAGAGGTACGTTGGAATCGCCTGTAAAGCACAGGAAGAGGGGCACAAGTTCGACAATGATGCACTTGGCCAAAAAGGGCGTATGCGTTTTTCCCTGAATATATTCAGGAGAAAACGCATACGCCCTTTTTGGCCAAGCAAGCAAGCGGGCAATGCAAATCTGCACTACAAAGAAGTATCATTTCCCACCGGTCAAAAGGGACATCCACAAAATGTGTAAAAACCAGAAAGGCAAGACAGGCCCTGGAGAACAGGGAGCCTTGTTATGCTGATGATCGGGATGTAAATTGCCAACTGCCTCACAGGAGGAGTGCATTGTGTTCCCTAAAACAAGTAAACAACAGAGCTACAGAGCCAAGGCCACTTCCAGTCTAGGGAATATACCTTGGGAAAACTGAAAATCAATAAGAAAGAGCCACCTCCAAATTTAGGGCTGCACTGACTACAAGAACCTCAACTTGGGTACACCTTAAATATCCCAGGAAATATAAAAATGGTTCAAAACATTGTGGTACTTACGTACGATGGAATATCCCTCAGCCATGAAATAAATGTCATAAGACCAGTAGCAGCAAAGTGAGTGGATTCAGGTACGATGATTCTAAGTGAAATAAGTCACACAGAAAAAGAAACTTATCATAAGATATCACTTATGAAGATCCTGTAAACATGGCTACACGTGAACTGAGTTAGGAAAGAGAACAGAGTCTCACATTTAGAAAACACTCTTATGCCTGCATAAAGGGGAAGGAGAGGTGGGGTGATGCATAAAACCAGAGTTTGATATAAGCACAGGGACCGTTTCAAAAACCAACTGTGGAATTGACAAGACCTACACCTTCCTTAGTGAAAGAGACTCAAAACCCCATATTTCCCACAGAGGAATATATCTGACTAGTAAGAAACTTAAAACCTATGTATTGATATGTCTCCATAAGGGAATCAAGTGTGTCTAGAGTGGCATAAACATGGCAGCGAGAATCAGCTCAAACCCACTATAAAAAGGAATTTCAAAAGCAAAACCAAAAAACAGGGAAATTCTTTACAATTCCTTCATGGTGTCTGAGGAAACCTGGAAAGACCCTATCTACAATGACAGCTGGATGTGGCATAAGGCTGGACACTTGGGACTGAGAGGATTGGTGAGATTGGGTGAGCAAATGCAGACCCTTTCAAGCAATAATGCATGGCCCCCATTCCATGGGTCCCAACTCTCCAGGTTCAAGGGAATATTACTACAGCTATAACATGTACAGGAAACCTAGAGAATGGACACACTGTGAATACGAAAGGTTTCTAAAACTCAACGAATAGTCCCTCTCCTGGTGCTCCAGTTTGACTTTCCAACTGCCTTACTATCAATCTCCCAACTTGGAGAGACAGGCCCTTTAACCTCCTGGTTTGCACAGGTTCCCAATTTGGCAGAGGATGGAAGGGACGAGGGAGAACCCATGAGAGAGTAGCTGTTAGGCATTGGGACGGGCACATGTCACTCTAATTTCCCGGCAGGAAGAAGAATTAACCAAAGTCTCAGCCACCCACCGGGAACCAGTATAGGACATGATCCAAAATTTTGGACTTGTGTTCAGCTCACAAAAAACGAGTTAAGAAATGGAGCTCAGGGGCACAGCAATTCACAAACTGGCAGAGTGATAAAGGACAACTATCGTCCAAAAATCTGTTGAGGGAAGTCAACGAGGCGGACTTGAAAGCGAGGCAAAATAGCAGGAAACAGATTTCAAGAGGTACCTTGGAATCGCCTGTAAAGCACAGGAAGAGGGGCACAACTTGGACAATGGTGCACTTGGCCAAAAAGGGCGTATGCGTTTTCTCCTGAATATATTCAGGAGAAAACGCATACGCCCTTTTTGGCCAAGCAAGCAAGCGGGCAATAAAAATCTGCACTACAAAGAAGTATCACTTCCCAACGGTCAAAAGGGACATCCACAAAATGTGTAAAAACCAGAAAGGCAAGACAGGCCCTGGAGAACTGGGAGCCTTGTTATGCTGATGGGCGGGATGTAAATTGCCAACTGCCTCACTGGAGGAGTACATTGTGTTCCCTAAAACAAGTAAACAACAGAGCTACAGAGCCAAGGCCACTTCCAGTCTAGGGAATATACCTTGGGAAAACTGAAAATCAATAAGAAAGAGCCACCTCCAAATTTAGGGCTGCACTGACTACAAGAACCTCAACTTGGGTACACCTTAAATATCCCAGGAAATATAAAAATGGTTCAAAACATTGTGGTACTTACGTACGATGGAATATCCCTCAGCCATGAAATCAATTTCATAAGACCAGTAGCAGCAAAGTGAGTGGATTCAGGTACGAAGATTCTAAGTGAAATAAGTCACACAGAAAAAGAAACTTATCATAAGATATCACTTATGAAGATCCTGTAAACATGGCTACACGTGAACTGAGTTAGGAAAGAGAACAGAGTCTCACATTTAGAAAACACTCTTATGCCTGCATAAAGGGGAAGGAGAGGTGGGGTGATGCATAAAACCAGAGTTTGATATAAGCACAGGGACCGTTTCAAAAACCAACTTTGGAATTGACAAGACCGACACCTTCCTCAGTGAAAGAGACTCAAAACCCCATATTTCCCACAGAGGAATATATCTGACTAGTAAGAATCTTAAAACCTATGTATTGATATGTCTCCATAAGGGAATCAAGTGTGTCTAGAGTGGCATAAACATGGCAGCGAGAATCAGCTCAAACCCACTATAAAAAGGAATTTCAAAAGCAAAACCAAAAAACAGGGAAATTCTTTACAATTCCTTCAGGGTGTCTGAGGAAACCTGCAAAGACCCTATCTACAATGACAGCTGGATGTGGCATAAGGCTGGACACTTGGGACTGAGAGGATTGGTGAGATTGGGTGAGCAAATGCAGACCCTTTCAAGCAATAATGCATGGCCCCCATTCCATGGGTCCCAACTCTCCATGTTCAAGGGAATATTACTACAGCTATAACATGTACAGGAAACCTAGAGAATGGACACACTGTGAATACGAAAGGTTTCTAAAACTCAACGAATAGTCCCTCTCCTGGTGCTCCAGTTTGACTTTCCAACTGCCTTACTATCAATCTCCCAACTTGGAGAGACAGGCCCTTTAACCTCCTGGTTTGCACAGGTTCCCAATTTGGCAGAGGATGGAAGGGACGAGGGAGAACCCATGAGAGAGTAGCTGTTAGGCATTTGGACGGGCACATGTCACTCTAATTTCCCGGCAGGAAGAAGAATTAACCAAAGTCTCAGCCACCCACCGGGAACCAGTATAGGACATGATCCAAAATTTTGGACTTGCGTTCAGCTCACAAAAAACGAGTTGAGAAATGGAGCTCAGGGGCACAGCAATTCACAAACTGGCAGAGTGATAAAGGACAACTATCGTCCAAAAATCTGTTGAGGGAAGTCAACGAGGCGGACTTGAAAGCGAGGCAAAATAGCAGGAAACAGATTTCAAGAGGTACCTTGGAATCGCCTGTAAAGCACAGGAAGAGGGGCACAACTTGGACAATGGTGCACTTGGCCAAAAAGGGCGTATGCGTTTTCTCCTGAATATATTCAGGAGAAAACGCATACGTCCTTTTTGGCCAAGCAAGCAAGCGGGCAATGCAAATCTGCACTACAAAGAAGTATCACTTCCCACCGGTCAAAAGGGACATCCACAAAATGTGTAAAAACCAGAAAGGCAAGACAGGCCCTGGAGAACTGGGAGCCTTGTTATGCTGATGGGCGGGATGTAAATTGCCAACTGCCTCACTGGAGGAGTGCATTGTGTTCCCTAAAACAAGTAAACAACAGAGCTACAGAGCCAAGGCCACTTCCAGTCTAGGGAATATACCTTGGGAAAACTGAAAATCAATAAGAAAGAGCCACCTCCAAATTTAGGGCTGCACTGACTACAAGAACCTCAACTTGGGTACACCTTAAATATCCCAGGAAATATAAAAATGGTTCAAAACATTGTGGTACTTACGTACGATGGAATATCCCTCAGCCATGAAATCAATGTCATAAGACCAGTAGCAGCAAAGTGAGTGGATTCAGGTACGATGATTCTAAGTGAAATAAGTCACACAGAAAAAGAAACTTATCATAAGATATCACTTATGAAGATCCTGTAAACATGGCTACACGTGAACTGAGTTAGGAAAGAGAACAGAGTCTCACATTTAGAAAACACTCTTATGCCTGCATAAAGGGGAAGGAGAGGTGGGGTGATGCATAAAACCAGAGTTTGATATAAGCACAGGGACCGTTTCAAAAACCAACTTTGGAATTGACAAGACCGACACCTTCCTCAGTGAAAGAGACTCAAAACCCCATATTTCCCACAGAGGAATATATCTGACTAGTAAGAAACTTAAAACCTATGTATTGATATGTCTCCATAAGGGAATCAAGTGTGTCTAGAGTGGCATAAACATGGCAGCGAGAATCAGCTCAAACCCACTATAAAAAGTAATTTCAAAAGCAAAACCAAAAAACAGGGAAATTCTTTACAATTCCTTCAGGGTGTCTGAGGAAACCTGGAAAGACCCTATCTACAATGACAGCTGGATGTGGCATAAGGCTGGACACTTGGGACTGAGAGGATTGGTGAGATTGGGTGAGCAAATGCAGACCCTTTCAAGCAATAATGCATGGCCCCCATTCCATGGGTCCCAACTCTCCAGGTTCAAGGGAATATTACTACAGCTATAACATGTACAGGAAACCTAGAGAATGGACACACTGTGAATACGAAAGGTTTCTAAAACTCAATGAATAGTCCCTCTCCTGGTGCTCCAGTTTGAATTTCCAACTGCCTTACTATCAATCTCCCAACTTGGAGAGACAGGCCCTTTAACCTCCTGGTTTGCACAGGTTCCCAATTTGGCAGAGGATGGAAGGGACGAGGGAGAACCCATGAGAGAGTAGCTGTTAGGCATTTGGACGGGCACATGTCACTCTAATTTCCCGGCAGGAAGAAGAATTAACCAAAGTCTCAGCCACCCACCGGGAACCAGTATAGGACATGATCCAAAATTTTGGACTTGCGTTCAGCTCACAAAAAACGAGTTGAGAAATGGAGCTCAGGGGCACAGCAATTCACAAACTGGCAGAGTGATAAAGGACAACTATCGTCCAAAAATCTGTTGAGGGAAGTCAACGAGGCGGACTTGAAAGCGAGGCAAAATAGCAGGAAACAGATTTCAAGAGGTACCTTGGAATCGCCTGTAAAGCACAGGAAGAGGGGCACAACTTGGACAATGGTGCACTTGGCCAAAAAGGGCGTATGCGTTTTCTCCTGAATATATTCAGGAGAAAACGCATACGCCCTTTTTGGACAAGCAAGCAAGCGGGCAATAAAAATCTGCACTACAAAGAAGTATCACTTCCCACTGGTCAAAAGGGACATCCACAAAATGTGTAAAAACCAGAAAGGCAAGACAGGCCCTGGAGAACTGGGAGCCTTGTTATGCTGATGGGCGGGATGTAAATTGCCAACTGCCTCACTGGAGGAGTGCATTGTGTTCCCTAAAACAAGTAAACAACAGAGCTACAGAGCCAAGGCCACTTCCAGTCTAGGGAATATACCTTGGGAAAACTGAAAATCAATAAGAAAGAGCCACCTCCAAATTTAGGGCTGCACTGACTACAAGAACTTCAACTTGGGTACACCTTAAATATCCCAGGAAATATAAAAATGGTTCAAAACATTGTGGTACTTACGTACGATGGAATATCCCTCAGCCATGAAATCAATGTCATAAGACCAGTAGCAGCAAAGTGAGTGGATTCAGGTACGATGATTCTAAGTGAAATAAGTCACACAGAAAAAGAAACTTATCGTAAGATATCACTTATGAAGATCCTGTAAACATGGCTACACGTGAACTGAGTTAGGAAATAGAACAGAGTCTCACATTTAGAAAACACTCTTATGCCTGCATAAAGGGGATGGAGAGGTGGGGTGATGCATAAAACCAGAGTTTGATATAAGCACAGGGACCGTTCCAAAAACCAACTTTGGAATAGACAAGACCGACACCTTCCTCAGTGAAAGAGACTCAAAACCCCATATTTCCCGCAGAGGAATATATCTGACTAGTAAGAAACTTAAAACCTATGTATTGATATGTCTCCATAAGGGAATCAAGTGTGTCTAGAGTGGCATAAACATGGCAGCGAGAATCAGCTCAAACCCACTATAAAAAGGAATTTCAAAAGCAAAACCAAAAAACAGGGAAATTCTTTACAATTCCTTCATGGTGTCTGAGGAAACCTGGAAAGACCCTATCTACAATGACAGCTGGATGTGGCATAAGGCTGGACACTTGGGACTGAGAGGATTGGTGAGATTGGGTGAGCAAATGCAGACCCTTTCAAGCAATAATGCATGGCCCCCATTCCATGGGTCCCAACTCTCCAGGTTCAAGGGAATATTACTACAGCTATAACATGTACAGGAAACCTAGAGAATGGACACACTGTGAATACGAAAGGTTTCTAAAACTCAACGAATAGTCCCTCTCCTGGTGCTCCAGTTTGACTTTCCAACTGCCTTACTATCAATCTCCCAACTTGGAGAGACAGGCCCTTTAACCTCCTGGTTTGCACAGGTTCCCAATTTGGCAGAGGATGGAAGGGACAAGGGAGAACCCATGAGAGAGTAGCTGTTAGGCATTTGGACGGGCACATGTCACTCTAATTTCCCGGCAGGAAGAAGAATTAACCAAAGTCTCAGCCACCCACCGGGAACCAGTATAGGACATGATCCAAAATTTTGGACTTGTGTTCAGCTCACAAAAAACGAGTTGAGAAATGGAGCTCAGGGGCACAGCAATTCACAAACTGGCAGAGTGATAAAGGACAACTATCGTCCAAAAATCTGTTGAGGGAAGTCAACGAGGCGGACTTGAAAGCGAGGCAAAATAGCAGGAAACAGATTTCAAGAGGTACGTTGGAATGGCCTGTAAAGCACAGGAAGAGGGGCACAACTTGGACAATGGTGCACTTGGCCAAAAAGGGCGTATGCATTTTCTCCTGAATATATTCAGGAGAAAACGCATACGCCCTTTTTGGCCAAGCAAGCAAGCGGGCAATAAAAATCTGCACTACAAAGAAGTATCACTTCCCACTGGTCAAAAGGGACATCCACAAAATGTGTAAAAACCAGAAAGGCAAGACAGGCCCTGGAGAACTGGGAGCCTTGTTATGCTGATGGGCGGGATGTAAATTGCCAACTGCCTCACTGGAGGAGTGCATTGTGTTCCCTAAAACAAGTAAACAACAGAGCTACAGAGCCAAGGCCACTTCCAGTCTAGGGAATATACCTTGGGAAAACTGAAAATCAATAAGAAAGAGCCACCTCCAAATTTAGGGCTGCACTGACTACAAGAACCTCAACTTGGGTACACCTTAAATATCCCAGGAAATATAAAAATGGTTCAAAACATTGTGGTACTTACGTACGATGGAATATCCCTCAGCCATGAAATCAATGTCATAAGACCAGTAGCAGCAAAGTGAGTGGATTCAGGTACGATGATTCTAAGTGAAATAAGTCACACAGAAAAAGAAACTTATCGTAAGATATCACTTATGAAGATCCTGTAAACATGGCTACACGTGAACTGAGTTAGGAAATAGAACAGAGTCTCACATTTAGAAAACACTCTTATGCCAGCATAAAGGGGAAGGAGAGGTGGGGTGATGCATAAAACCAGAGTTTGATATAAGCACAGGGACCGTTTCAAAAACCAACTTTGGAATTGACAAGACCGACACCTTCCTCAGTGAAAGAGACTCAAAACCCCATATTTCCCACAGAGGAATATATCTGACTAGTAAGAATCTTAAAACCTATGTATTGATATGTCTCCATAAGGGAATCAAGTGTGTCTAGAGTGGCATAAACATGGCAGCGAGAATCAGCTCAAACCCACTATAAAAAGGAATTTCAAAAGCAAAACCAAAAAACAGGGAAATTCTTTACAATTCCTTCAGGGTGTCTGAGGAAACCTGCAAAGACCCTATCTACAATGACAGCTGGATGTGGCATAAGGCTGGACACTTGGGACTGAGAGGATTGGTGAGATTGGGTGAGCAAATGCAGACCCTTTCAAGCAATAATGCATGGCCCACATTCCATGGGTCCCAACTGTCCAGGTTCAAGGGAATATTACTACAGCTATAACATGTACAGGAAACCTAGAGAATGGACACACTGTGAATACGAAAGGTTTCTAAAACTCAACGAATAGTCCCTCTCCTGGTGCTCCAGTTTGACTTTCCAACTGCCTTACTATCAATCTCCCAACTTGGAGAGACAGGCCCTTTAACCTCCTGGTTTGCACAGGTTCCCAATTTGGCAGAGGATGGAAGGGACGAGGGAGAACCCATGAGAGAGTAGCTGTTAGGCATTTGGACGGGCACATGTCACTCTAATTTCCCGGCAGGAAGAAGAATTAACCAAAGTCTCAGCCACCCACCGGGAACCAGTATAGGACATGATCCAAAATTTTGGACTTGCGTTCAGCTCACAAAAAACGAGTTGAGAAATGGAGCTCAGGGGCACAGCAATTCACAAACTGGCAGAGTGATAAAGGACAACTATCGTCCAAAAATCTGTTGAGGGAAGTCAACGAGGCGGACTTGAAAGCGAGGCAAAATAGCAGGAAACAGATTTCAAGAGGTACCTTGGAATCGCCTGTAAAGCACAGGAAGAGGGGCACAACTTGGACAATGGTGCACTTGGCCAAAAAGGGCGTATGCGTTTTCTCCTGAATATATTCAGGAGAAAACGCATACGTCCTTTTTGGCCAAGCAAGCAAGCGGGCAATGCAAATCTGCACTACAAAGAAGTATCACTTCCCACCGGTCAAAAGGGACATCCACAAAATGTGTAAAAACCAGAAAGGCAAGACAGGCCCTGGAGAACTGGGAGCCTTGTTATGCTGATGGGCGGGATGTAAATTGCCAACTGCCTCACTGGAGGAGTGCATTGTGTTCCCTAAAACAAGTAAACAACAGAGCTACAGAGCCAAGGCCACTTCCAGTCTAGGGAATATACCTTGGGAAAACTGAAAATCAATAAGAAAGAGCCACCTCCAAATTTAGGGCTGCACTGACTACAAGAACCTCAACTTGGGTACACCTTAAATATCCCAGGAAATATAAAAATGGTTCAAAACATTGTGGTACTTACGTACGATGGAATATCCCTCAGCCATGAAATCAATGTCATAAGACCAGTAGCAGCAAAGTGAGTGGATTCAGGTACGATGATTCTAAGTGAAATAAGTCACACAGAAAAAGAAACTTATCATAAGATATCACTTATGAAGATCCTGTAAACATGGCTACACGTGAACTGAGTTAGGAAAGAGAACAGAGTCTCACATTTAGAAAACACTCTTATGCCTGCATAAAGGGGAAGGAGAGGTGGGGTGATGCATAAAACCAGAGTTTGATATAAGCACAGGGACCGTTTCAAAAACCAACTTTGGAATTGACAAGACCGACACCTTCCTCAGTGAAAGAGACTCAAAACCCCATATTTCCCACAGAGGAATATATCTGACTAGTAAGAAACTTAAAACCTATGTATTGATATGTCTCCATAAGGGAATCAAGTGTGTCTAGAGTGGCATAAACATGGCAGCGAGAATCAGCTCAAACCCACTATAAAAAGTAATTTCAAAAGCAAAACCAAAAAACAGGGAAATTCTTTACAATTCCTTCAGGGTGTCTGAGGAAACCTGGAAAGACCCTATCTACAATGACAGCTGGATGTGGCATAAGGCTGGACACTTGGGACTGAGAGGATTGGTGAGATTGGGTGAGCAAATGCAGACCCTTTCAAGCAATAATGCATGGCCCCCATTCCATGGGTCCCAACTCTCCAGGTTCAAGGGAATATTACTACAGCTATAACATGTACAGGAAACCTAGAGAATGGACACACTGTGAATACGAAAGGTTTCTAAAACTCAATGAATAGTCCCTCTCCTGGTGCTCCAGTTTGACTTTCCAACTGCCTTACTATCAATCTCCCAACTTGGAGAGACAGGCCCTTTAACCTCCTGGTTTGCACAGGTTCCCAATTTGGCAGAGGATGGAAGGGACGAGGGAGAACCCATGAGAGAGTAGCTGTTAGGCATTTGGACGGGCACATGTCACTCTAATTTCCCGGCAGGAAGAAGAATTAACCAAAGTCTCAGCCACCCACCGGGAACCAGTATAGGACATGATCCAAAATTTTGGACTTGCGTTCAGCTCACAAAAAACGAGTTGAGAAATGGAGCTCAGGGGCACAGCAATTCACAAACTGGCAGAGTGATAAAGGACAACTATCGTCCAAAAATCTGTTGAGGGAAGTCAATGAGGCGGACTTTAATGCGATGCAGAATAGCAGGAAACAGATTTAAAGAGGTACGTTGGAATCGCCTGTAAAGCACAGGAAGAGGGGCACAAGTTCGACAATGATGCACTTGGCCAAAAAGGGCGTATGCGTTTTTCCCTGAATATATTCAGGAGAAAACGCATACGCCCTTTTTGGCCAAGCAAGCAAGCGGGCAATGCAAATCTGCACTACAAAGAAGTATCATTTCCCACCGGTCAAAAGGGACATCCACAAAATGTGTAAAAACCAGAAAGGCAAGACAGGCCCTGGAGAACAGGGAGCCTTGTTATGCTGATGATCGGGATGTAAATTGCCAACTGCCTCACAGGAGGAGTGCATTGTGTTCCCTAAAACAAGTAAACAACAGAGCTACAGAGCCAAGGCCACTTCCAGTCTAGGGAATATACCTTGGGAAAACTGAAAATCAATAAGAAAGAGCCACCTCCAAATTTAGGGCTGCACTGACTACAAGAACCTCAACTTGGGTACACCTTAAATATCCCAGGAAATATAAAAATGGTTCAAAACATTGTGGTACTTACGTACGATGGAATATCCCTCAGCCATGAAATAAATGTCATAAGACCAGTAGCAGCAAAGTGAGTGGATTCAGGTACGATGATTCTAAGTGAAATAAGTCACACAGAAAAAGAAACTTATCATAAGATATCACTTATGAAGATCCTGTAAACATGGCTACACGTGAACTGAGTTAGGAAAGAGAACAGAGTCTCACATTTAGAAAACACTCTTATGCCTGCATAAAGGGGAAGGAGAGGTGGGGTGATGCATAAAACCAGAGTTTGATATAAGCACAGGGACCGTTTCAAAAACCAACTGTGGAATTGACAAGACCTACACCTTCCTTAGTGAAAGAGACTCAAAACCCCATATTTCCCACAGAGGAATATATCTGACTAGTAAGAAACTTAAAACCTATGTATTGATATGTCTCCATAAGGGAATCAAGTGTGTCTAGAGTGGCATAAACATGGCAGCGAGAATCAGCTCAAACCCACTATAAAAAGGAATTTCAAAAGCAAAACCAAAAAACAGGGAAATTCTTTACAATTCCTTCAGGGTGTCTGAGGAAACCTGCAAAGACCCTATCTACAATGACAGCTGGATGTGGCATAAGGCTGGACACTTGGGACTGAGAGGATTGGTGAGATTGGGTGAGCAAATGCAGACCCTTTCAAGCAATAATGCATGGCCCCCATTCCATGGGTCCCAACTCTCCAGGTTCAAGGGAATATTACTACAGCTATAACATGTACAGGAAACCTAGAGAATGGACACACTGTGAATACGAAAGGTTTCTAAAACTCAACGAATAGTCCCTCTCCTGGTGCTCCAGTTTGACTTTCCAACTGCCTTACTATCAATCTCCCAACTTGGAGAGACAGGCCCTTTAACCTCCTGGTTTGCACAGGTTCCCAATTTGGCAGAGGATGGAAGGGACGAGGGAGAACCCATGAGAGAGTAGCTGTTAGGCATTGGGACGGGCACATGTCACTCTAATTTCCCGGCAGGAAGAAGAATTAACCAAAGTCTCAGCCACCCACCGGGAACCAGTATAGGACATGATCCAAAATTTTGGACTTGTGTTCAGCTCACAAAAAACGAGTTAAGAAATGGAGCTCAGGGGCACAGCAATTCACAAACTGGCAGAGTGATAAAGGACAACTATCGTCCAAAAATCTGTTGAGGGAAGTCAACGAGGCGGACTTGAAAGCGAGGCAAAATAGCAGGAAACAGATTTCAAGAGGTACCTTGGAATCGCCTGTAAAGCACAGGAAGAGGGGCACAACTTGGACAATGGTGCACTTGGCCAAAAAGGGCGTATGCGTTTTCTCCTGAATATATTCAGGAGAAAACGCATACGCCCTTTTTGGCCAAGCAAGCAAGCGGGCAATAAAAATCTGCACTACAAAGAAGTATCACTTCCCAACGGTCAAAAGGGACATCCACAAAATGTGTAAAAACCAGAAAGGCAAGACAGGCCCTGGAGAACTGGGAGCCTTGTTATGCTGATGGGCGGGATGTAAATTGCCAACTGCCTCACTGGAGGAGTACATTGTGTTCCCTAAAACAAGTAAACAACAGAGCTACAGAGCCAAGGCCACTTCCAGTCTAGGGAATATACCTTGGGAAAACTGAAAATCAATAAGAAAGAGCCACCTCCAAATTTAGGGCTGCACTGACTACAAGAACCTCAACTTGGGTACACCTTAAATATCCCAGGAAATATAAAAATGGTTCAAAACATTGTGGTACTTACGTACGATGGAATATCCCTCAGCCATGAAATCAATTTCATAAGACCAGTAGCAGCAAAGTGAGTGGATTCAGGTACGAAGATTCTAAGTGAAATAAGTCACACAGAAAAAGAAACTTATCATAAGATATCACTTATGAAGATCCTGTAAACATGGCTACACGTGAACTGAGTTAGGAAAGAGAACAGAGTCTCACATTTAGAAAACACTCTTATGCCTGCATAAAGGGGAAGGAGAGGTGGGGTGATGCATAAAACCAGAGTTTGATATAAGCACAGGGACCGTTTCAAAAACCAACTTTGGAATTGACAAGACCGACACCTTCCTCAGTGAAAGAGACTCAAAACCCCATATTTCCCACAGAGGAATATATCTGACTAGTAAGAATCTTAAAACCTATGTATTGATATGTCTCCATAAGGGAATCAAGTGTGTCTAGAGTGGCATAAACATGGCAGCGAGAATCAGCTCAAACCCACTATAAAAAGGAATTTCAAAAGCAAAACCAAAAAACAGGGAAATTCTTTACAATTCCTTCAGGGTGTCTGAGGAAACCTGCAAAGACCCTATCTACAATGACAGCTGGATGTGGCATAAGGCTGGACACTTGGGACTGAGAGGATTGGTGAGATTGGGTGAGCAAATGCAGACCCTTTCAAGCAATAATGCATGGCCCCCATTCCATGGGTCCCAACTCTCCATGTTCAAGGGAATATTACTACAGCTATAACATGTACAGGAAACCTAGAGAATGGACACACTGTGAATACGAAAGGTTTCTAAAACTCAACGAATAGTCCCTCTCCTGGTGCTCCAGTTTGACTTTCCAACTGCCTTACTATCAATCTCCCAACTTGGAGAGACAGGCCCTTTAACCTCCTGGTTTGCACAGGTTCCCAATTTGGCAGAGGATGGAAGGGACGAGGGAGAACCCATGAGAGAGTAGCTGTTAGGCATTTGGACGGGCACATGTCACTCTAATTTCCCGGCAGGAAGAAGAATTAACCAAAGTCTCAGCCACCCACCGGGAACCAGTATAGGACATGATCCAAAATTTTGGACTTGCGTTCAGCTCACAAAAAACGAGTTGAGAAATGGAGCTCAGGGGCACAGCAATTCACAAACTGGCAGAGTGATAAAGGACAACTATCGTCCAAAAATCTGTTGAGGGAAGTCAACGAGGCGGACTTGAAAGCGAGGCAAAATAGCAGGAAACAGATTTCAAGAGGTACCTTGGAATCGCCTGTAAAGCACAGGAAGAGGGGCACAACTTGGACAATGGTGCACTTGGCCAAAAAGGGCGTATGCGTTTTCTCCTGAATATATTCAGGAGAAAACGCATACGTCCTTTTTGGCCAAGCAAGCAAGCGGGCAATGCAAATCTGCACTACAAAGAAGTATCACTTCCCACCGGTCAAAAGGGACATCCACAAAATGTGTAAAAACCAGAAAGGCAAGACAGGCCCTGGAGAACTGGGAGCCTTGTTATGCTGATGGGCGGGATGTAAATTGCCAACTGCCTCACTGGAGGAGTGCATTGTGTTCCCTAAAACAAGTAAACAACAGAGCTACAGAGCCAAGGCCACTTCCAGTCTAGGGAATATACCTTGGGAAAACTGAAAATCAATAAGAAAGAGCCACCTCCAAATTTAGGGCTGCACTGACTACAAGAACCTCAACTTGGGTACACCTTAAATATCCCAGGAAATATAAAAATGGTTCAAAACATTGTGGTACTTACGTACGATGGAATATCCCTCAGCCATGAAATCAATGTCATAAGACCAGTAGCAGCAAAGTGAGTGGATTCAGGTACGATGATTCTAAGTGAAATAAGTCACACAGAAAAAGAAACTTATCATAAGATATCACTTATGAAGATCCTGTAAACATGGCTACACGTGAACTGAGTTAGGAAAGAGAACAGAGTCTCACATTTAGAAAACACTCTTATGCCTGCATAAAGGGGAAGGAGAGGTGGGGTGATGCATAAAACCAGAGTTTGATATAAGCACAGGGACCGTTTCAAAAACCAACTTTGGAATTGACAAGACCGACACCTTCCTCAGTGAAAGAGACTCAAAACCCCATATTTCCCACAGAGGAATATATCTGACTAGTAAGAAACTTAAAACCTATGTATTGATATGTCTCCATAAGGGAATCAAGTGTGTCTAGAGTGGCATAAACATGGCAGCGAGAATCAGCTCAAACCCACTATAAAAAGTAATTTCAAAAGCAAAACCAAAAAACAGGGAAATTCTTTACAATTCCTTCAGGGTGTCTGAGGAAACCTGGAAAGACCCTATCTACAATGACAGCTGGATGTGGCATAAGGCTGGACACTTGGGACTGAGAGGATTGGTGAGATTGGGTGAGCAAATGCAGACCCTTTCAAGCAATAATGCATGGCCCCCATTCCATGGGTCCCAACTCTCCAGGTTCAAGGGAATATTACTACAGCTATAACATGTACAGGAAACCTAGAGAATGGACACACTGTGAATACGAAAGGTTTCTAAAACTCAATGAATAGTCCCTCTCCTGGTGCTCCAGTTTGAATTTCCAACTGCCTTACTATCAATCTCCCAACTTGGAGAGACAGGCCCTTTAACCTCCTGGTTTGCACAGGTTCCCAATTTGGCAGAGGATGGAAGGGACGAGGGAGAACCCATGAGAGAGTAGCTGTTAGGCATTTGGACGGGCACATGTCACTCTAATTTCCCGGCAGGAAGAAGAATTAACCAAAGTCTCAGCCACCCACCGGGAACCAGTATAGGACATGATCCAAAATTTTGGACTTGCGTTCAGCTCACAAAAAACGAGTTGAGAAATGGAGCTCAGGGGCACAGCAATTCACAAACTGGCAGAGTGATAAAGGACAACTATCGTCCAAAAATCTGTTGAGGGAAGTCAATGAGGCGGACTTTAATGCGATGCAGAATAGCAGGAAACAGATTTAAAGAGGTACGTTGGAATCGCCTGTAAAGCACAGGAAGAGGGGCACAAGTTCGACAATGATGCACTTGGCCAAAAAGGGCGTATGCGTTTTTCCCTGAATATATTCAGGAGAAAACGCATACGCCCTTTTTGGCCAAGCAAGCAAGCGGGCAATGCAAATCTGCACTACAAAGAAGTATCATTTCCCACCGGTCAAAAGGGACATCCACAAAATGTGTAAAAACCAGAAAGGCAAGACAGGCCCTGGAGAACAGGGAGCCTTGTTATGCTGATGGGCGGGATGTAAATTGCCAACTGCCTCACTGGAGGAGTACATTGTGTTCCCTAAAACAAGTAAACAACAGAGCTACAGAGCCAAGGCCACTTCCAGTCTAGGGAATATACCTTGGGAAAACTGAAAATCAATAAGAAAGAGCCACCTCCAAATTTAGGGCTGCACTGACTACAAGAACCTCAACTTGGGTACACCTTAAATATCCCAGGAAATATAAAAATGGTTCAAAACATTGTGGTACTTACGTACGATGGAATATCCCTCAGCCATGAAATCAATTTCATAAGACCAGTAGCAGCAAAGTGAGTGGATTCAGGTACGAAGATTCTAAGTGAAATAAGTCACACAGAAAAAGAAACTTATCATAAGATATCACTTATGAAGATCCTGTAAACATGGCTACACGTGAACTGAGTTAGGAAAGAGAACAGAGTCTCACATTTAGAAAACACTCTTATGCCTGCATAAAGGGGAAGGAGAGGTGGGGTGATGCATAAAACCAGAGTTTGATATAAGCACAGGGACCGTTTCAAAAACCAACTTTGGAATTGACAAGACCGACACCTTCCTCAGTGAAAGAGACTCAAAACCCCATATTTCCCACAGAGGAATATATCTGACTAGTAAGAATCTTAAAACCTATGTATTGATATGTCTCCATAAGGGAATCAAGTGTGTCTAGAGTGGCATAAACATGGCAGCGAGAATCAGCTCAAACCCACTATAAAAAGGAATTTCAAAAGCAAAACCAAAAAACAGGGAAATTCTTTACAATTCCTTCAGGGTGTCTGAGGAAACCTGCAAAGACCCTATCTACAATGACAGCTGGATGTGGCATAAGGCTGGACACTTGGGACTGAGAGGATTGGTGAGATTGGGTGAGCAAATGCAGACCCTTTCAAGCAATAATGCATGGCCCCCATTCCATGGGTCCCAACTCTCCATGTTCAAGGGAATATTACTACAGCTATAACATGTACAGGAAACCTAGAGAATGGACACACTGTGAATACGAAAGGTTTCTAAAACTCAACGAATAGTCCCTCTCCTGGTGCTCCAGTTTGACTTTCCAACTGCCTTACTATCAATCTCCCAACTTGGAGAGACAGGCCCTTTAACCTCCTGGTTTGCACAGGTTCCCAATTTGGCAGAGGATGGAAGGGACGAGGGAGAACCCATGAGAGAGTAGCTGTTAGGCATTTGGACGGGCACATGTCACTCTAATTTCCCGGCAGGAAGAAGAATTAACCAAAGTCTCAGCCACCCACCGGGAACCAGTATAGGACATGATCCAAAATTTTGGACTTGCGTTCAGCTCACAAAAAACGAGTTGAGAAATGGAGCTCAGGGGCACAGCAATTCACAAACTGGCAGAGTGATAAAGGACAACTATCGTCCAAAAATCTGTTGAGGGAAGTCAACGAGGCGGACTTGAAAGCGAGGCACAATAGCAGGAAACAGATTTCAAGAGGTACCTTGGAATCGCCTGTAAAGCACAGGAAGAGGGGCACAACTTGGACAATGGTGCACTTGGCCAAAAAGGGCGTATGCGTTTTCTCCTGAATATATTCAGGAGAAAACGCATACGCCCTTTTTGGCCAAGCAAGCAAGCGGGCAATGCAAATCTGCACTACAAAGAAGTATCACTTCCCAACGGTCAAAAGGGATATCCACAAAATGTGTAAAAACCAGAAAGGCAAGACAGGCCCTGGAGAACTGGGAGACTTGTTATGCTGATGGGCGGGATGTAAATTGCCAACTGCCTCACTGGAGGAGTACATTGTGTTCCCTAAAACAAGTAAACAACAGAGCTACAGAGCCAAGGCCACTTCCAGTCTAGGGAATATACCTTGGGAAAACTGAAAATCAATAAGAAAGAGCCACCTCCAAATTTAGGGCTGCACTGACTACAAGAACCTCAACTTGGGTACACCTTAAATATCCCAGGAAATATAAAAATGGTTCAAAACATTGTGGTACTTACGTACGATGGAATATCCCTCAGCCATGAAATCAATTTCATAAGACCAGTAGCAGCAAAGTGAGTGGATTCAGGTACGAAGATTCTAAGTGAAATAAGTCACACAGAAAAAGAAACTTATCATAAGATATCACTTATGAAGATCCTGTAAACATGGCTACACGTGAACTGAGTTAGGAAAGAGAACAGAGTCTCACATTTAGAAAACACTCTTATGCCTGCATAAAGGGGAAGGAGAGGTGGGGTGATGCATAAAACCAGAGTTTGATATAAGCACAGGGACCGTTTCAAAAACCAACTTTGGAATTGACAAGACCGACACCTTCCTCAGTGAAAGAGACTCAAAACCCCATATTTCCCACAGAGGAATATATCTGACTAGTAAGAATCTTAAAACCTATGTATTGATATGTCTCCATAAGGGAATCAAGTGTGTCTAGAGTGGCATAAACATGGCAGCGAGAATCAGCTCAAACCCACTATAAAAAGGAATTTCAAAAGCAAAACCAAAAAACAGGGAAATTCTTTACAATTCCTTCAGGGTGTCTGAGGAAACCTGGAAAGACCCTATCTACAATGACAGCTGGATGTGGCATAAGGCTGGACACTTGGGACTGAGAGGATTGGTGAGATTGGGTGAGCAAATGCAGACCCTTTCAAGCAATAATGCATGGCCCCCATTCCATGGGTCCCAACTCTCCATGTTCAAGGGAATATTACTACAGCTATAACATGTACAGGAAACCTAGAGAATGGACACACTGTGAATACGAAAGGTTTCTAAAACTCAACGAATAGTCCCTCTCCTGGTGCTCCAGTTTGACTTTCCAACTGCCTTACTATCAATCTCCCAACTTGGAGAGACAGGCCCTTTAACCTCCTGGTTTGCACAGGTTCCCAATTTGGCAGAGGATGGAAGGGACGAGGGAGAACCCATGAGAGAGTAGCTGTTAGGCATTTGGACGGGCACATGTCACTCTAATTTCCCGGCAGGAAGAAGAATTAACCAAAGTCTCAGCCACCCACCGGGAACCAGTATAGGACATGATCCAAAATTTTGGACTTGCGTTCAGCTCACAAAAAACGAGTTGAGAAATGGAGCTCAGGGGCACAGCAATTCACAAACTGGCAGAGTGATAAAGGACAACTATCGTCCAAAAATCTGTTGAGGGAAGTCAATGAGGCGGACTTTAATGCGATGCAGAATAGCAGGAAACAGATTTAAAGAGGTACGTTGGAATCGCCTGTAAAGCACAGGAAGAGGGGCACAAGTTCGACAATGATGCACTTGGCCAAAAAGGGCGTATGCCTTTTTCCCTGAATATATTCAGGAGAAAACGCATACGCCCTTTTTGGCCAAGCAAGCAAGCGGGCAATGCAAATCTGCACTACAAAGAAGTATCACTTCCCACCGGTCAAAAGGGACATCCACAAAATGTGTAAAAACCAGAAAGGCAAGACAGGCCCTGGAGAACAGGGGGCCTTGTTATGCTGATGGGCGGGATGTCAATTGCCAACTGCCTCACTGGAGGAGTGCATTGTGTTCCCTAAAACAAGTAAACAACAGAGCTACAGAGCCAAGGCCACTTCCAGTCTAGGGAATATACCTTGGGAAAACTGAAAATCAATAAGAAAGAGCCACCTCCAAATTTAGGGCTGCACTGACTACAAGAACCTCAACTTGGGTACACCTTAAATATCCCAGGAAATATAAAAATGGTTCAAAACATTGTGGTACTTACGTACGATGGAATATTCCTCAGCCATGAAATCAATGTCATAAGAGCAGTAGCAGCAAAGTGAGTGGATTCAGGTACGATGATTCTAAGTGAAATAAGTCACACAGAAAAAGAAACTTATCATAAGATATCAGTTATGAAGATCCTGTAAACATGGCTACACGTGAACTGAGTTAGGAAAGAGAACAGAGTCTCACATTTAGAAAACACTCTTATGCCTGCATAAAGGGGATGGAGAGGTGGGGTGATGCATAAAACCAGAGTTTGATATAAGCACAGGGACCGTTCCAAAAACCAACTTTGGAATAGACAAGACCGACACCTTCCTCAGTGAAAGAGACTCAAAACCCCATATTTCCCGCAGAGGAATATATCTGACTAGTAAGAAACTTAAAACCTATGTATTGATATGTCTCCATAAGGGAATCAAGTGTGTCTAGAGTGGCATAAACATGGCAGCGAGAATCAGCTCAAACCCACTATAAAAAGGAATTTCAAAAGCAAAACCAAAAAACAGGGAAATTCTTTACAATTCCTTCATGCTGTCTGAGGAAACCTGGAAAGACCCTATCTACAATGACAGCTGGATGTGGCATAAGGCTGGACACTTGGGACTGAGAGGATTGGTGAGATTGGGTGAGCAAATGCAGACCCTTTCAAGCAATAATGCATGGCCCCCATTCCATGGGTCCCAACTCTCCAGGTTCAAGGGAATATTACTACAGCTATAACATGTACAGGAAACCTAGAGAATGGACACACTGTGAATACGAAAGGTTTCTAAAACTCAACGAATAGTCCCTCTCCTGGTGCTCCAGTTTGACTTTCCAACTGCCTTACTATCAATCTCCCAACTTGGAGAGACAGGCCCTTTAACCTCCTGGTTTGCACAGGTTCCCAATTTGGCAGAGGATGGAAGGGACAAGGGAGAACCCATGAGAGAGTAGCTGTTAGGCATTTGGACGGGCACATGTCACTCTAATTTCCCGGCAGGAAGAAGAATTAACCAAAGTCTCAGCCACCCACCGGGAACCAGTATAGGACATGATCCAAAATTTTGGACTTGTGTTCAGCTCACAGAAAACGAGTTGAGAAATGGAGCTCAGGGGCACAGCAATTCACAAACTGGCAGAGTGATAAAGGACAACTATCGTCCAAAAATCTGTTGAGGGAAGTCAACGAGGCGGACTTGAAAGCGAGGCAAAATAGCAGGAAACAGATTTCAAGAGGTACCTTGGAATCGCCTGTAAAGCACAGGAAGAGGGGCACAACTTGGACAATGGTGCACTTGGCCAAAAAGGGCGTATGCGTTTTCTCCTGAATATATTCAGGAGAAAACGCATACGCCCTTTTTGGCCAAGCAAGCAAGCGGGCAATAAAAATCTGCACTACAAAGAAGTATCACTTCCCACTGGTCAAAAGGGACATCCACAAAATGTGTAAAAACCAGAAAGGCAAGACAGGCCCTGGAGAACTGGGAGCCTTGTTATGCTGATGGGCGGGATGTAAATTGCCAACTGCCTCACTGGAGCAGTGCATTGTGTTCCCTAAAACAAGTAAACAACAGAGCTACAGAGCCAAGGCCACTTCCAGTCTAGGGAATATACCTTGGGAAAACTGAAAATCAATAAGAAAGAGCCACCTCCAAATTTAGGGCTGCACTGACTACAAGAACTTCAACTTGGGTACACCTTAAATATCCCAGGAAATATAAAAATGGTTCAAAACATTGTGGTACTTACGTACGATGGAATATCCCTCAGCCATGAAATCAATGTCATAAGACCAGTAGCAGCAAAGTGAGTGGATTCAGGTACGATGATTCTAAGTGAAATAAGTCACACAGAAAAAGAAACTTATCGTAAGATATCACTTATGAAGATCCTGTAAACATGGCTACACGTGAACTGAGTTAGGAAATAGAACAGAGTCTCACATTTAGAAAACACTCTTATGCCTGCATAAAGGGGATGGAGAGGTGGGGTGATGCATAAAACCAGAGTTTGATATAAGCACAGGGACCGTTCCAAAAACCAACTTTGGAATAGACAAGACCGACACCTTCCTCAGTGAAAGAGACTCAAAACCCCATATTTCCCGCAGAGGAATATATCTGACTAGTAAGAAACTTAAAACCTATGTATTGATATGTCTCCATAAGGGAATCAAGTGTGTCTAGAGTGGCATAAACATGGCAGCGAGAATCAGCTCAAACCCACTATAAAAAGGAATTTCAAAAGCAAAACCAAAAAACAGGGAAATTCTTTACAATTCCTTCATGGTGTCTGAGGAAACCTGGAAAGACCCTATCTACAATGACAGCTGGATGTGGCATAAGGCTGGACACTTGGGACTGAGAGGATTGGTGAGATTGGGTGAGCAAATGCAGACCCTTTCAAGCAATAATGCATGGCCCCCATTCCATGGGTCCCAACTCTCCAGGTTCAAGGGAATATTACTACAGCTATAACATGTACAGGAAACCTAGAGAATGGACACACTGTGAATACGAAAGGTTTCTAAAACTCAACGAATAGTCCCTCTCCTGGTGCTCCAGTTTGACTTTCCAACTGCCTTACTATCAATCTCCCAACTTGGAGAGACAGGCCCTTTAACCTCCTGGTTTGCACAGGTTCCCAATTTGGCAGAGGATGGAAGGGACAAGGGAGAACCCATGAGAGAGTAGCTGTTAGGCATTTGGACGGGCACATGTCACTCTAATTTCCCGGCAGGAAGAAGAATTAACCAAAGTCTCAGCCACCCACCGGGAACCAGTATAGGACATGATCCAAAATTTTGGACTTGTGTTCAGCTCACAAAAAACGAGTTGAGAAATGGAGCTCAGGGGCACAGCAATTCACAAACTGGCAGAGTGATAAAGGACAGCTATCGTCCAAAAATCTGTTGAGGGAAGTCAACGAGGCGGACTTGAAAGCGAGGCAAAATAGCAGGAAACAGATTTCAAGAGGTACGTTGGAATCGCCTGTAAAGCACAGGAAGAGGGGCACAACTTGGACAATGGTGCACTTGGCCAAAAAGGGCGTATGCATTTTCTCCTGAATATATTCAGGAGAAAACGCATACGCCCTTTTTGGCCAAGCAAGCAAGCGGGCAATAAAAATCTGCACTACAAAGAAGTATCACTTCCCACTGGTCAAAAGGGACATCCACAAAATGTGTAAAAACCAGAAAGGCAAGACAGGCCCTGGAGAACTGGGAGCCTTGTTATGCTGATGGGCGGGATGTAAATTGCCAACTGCCTCACTGGAGGAGTGCATTGTGTTCCCTAAAACAAGTAAACAACAGAGCTACAGAGCCAAGGCCACTTCCAGTCTAGGGAATATACCTTGGGAAAACTGAAAATCAATAAGAAAGAGCCACCTCCAAATTTAGGGCTGCACTGACTACAAGAACCTCAACTTGGGTACACCTTAAATATCCCAGGAAATATAAAAATGGTTCAAAACATTGTGGTACTTACGTACGATGGAATATCCCTCAGCCATGAAATCAATGTCATAAGACCAGTAGCAGCAAAGTGAGTGGATTCAGGTACGATGATTCTAAGTGAAATAAGTCACACAGAAAAAGAAACTTATCGTAAGATATCACTTATGAAGATCCTGTAAACATGGCTACACGTGAACTGAGTTAGGAAATAGAACAGAGTCTCACATTTAGAAAACACTCTTATGCCAGCATAAAGGGGAAGGAGAGGTGGGGTGATGCATAAAACCAGAGTTTGATATAAGCACAGGGACCGTTTCAAAAACCAACTTTGGAATTGACAAGACCGACACCTTCCTCAGTGAAAGAGACTCAAAACCCCATATTTCCCACAGAGGAATATATCTGACTAGTAAGAATCTTAAAACCTATGTATTGATATGTCTCCATAAGGGAATCAAGTGTGTCTAGAGTGGCATAAACATGGCAGCGAGAATCAGCTCAAACCCACTATAAAAAGGAATTTCAAAAGCAAAACCAAAAAACAGGGAAATTCTTTACAATTCCTTCAGGGTGTCTGAGGAAACCTGCAAAGACCCTATCTACAATGACAGCTGGATGTGGCATAAGGCTGGACACTTGGGACTGAGAGGATTGGTGAGATTGGGTGAGCAAATGCAGACCCTTTCAAGCAATAATGCATGGCCCACATTCCATGGGTCCCAACTGTCCAGGTTCAAGGGAATATTACTACAGCTATAACATGTACAGGAAACCTAGAGAATGGACACACTGTGAATACGAAAGGTTTCTAAAACTCAACGAATAGTCCCTCTCCTGGTGCTCCAGTTTGACTTTCCAACTGCCTTACTATCAATCTCCCAACTTGGAGAGACAGGCCCTTTAACCTCCTGGTTTGCACAGGTTCCCAATTTGGCAGAGGATGGAAGGGACGAGGGAGAACCCATGAGAGAGTAGCTGTTAGGCATTTGGACGGGCACATGTCACTCTAATTTCCCGGCAGGAAGAAGAATTAACCAAAGTCTCAGCCACCCACCGGGAACCAGTATAGGACATGATCCAAAATTTTGGACTTGCGTTCAGCTCACAAAAAACGAGTTGAGAAATGGAGCTCAGGGGCACAGCAATTCACAAACTGGCAGAGTGATAAAGGACAACTATCGTCCAAAAATCTGTTGAGGGAAGTCAACGAGGCGGACTTGAAAGCGAGGCAAAATAGCAGGAAAGAGATTTCAAGAGGTACCTTGGAATCGCCTGTAAAGCACAGGAAGAGGGGCACAACTTGGACAATGGTGCACTTGGCCAAAAAGGGCGTATGCGTTTTCTCCTGAATATATTCAGGAGAAAACGCATACGTCCTTTTTGGCCAAGCAAGCAAGCGGGCAATGCAAATCTGCACTACAAAGAAGTATCACTTCCCACCGGTCAAAAGGGACATCCACAAAATGTGTAAAAACCAGAAAGGCAAGACAGGCCCTGGAGAACTGGGAGCCTTGTTATGCTGATGGGCGGGATGTAAATTGCCAACTGCCTCACTGGAGGAGTGCATTGTGTTCCCTAAAACAAGTAAACAACAGAGCTACAGAGCCAAGGCCACTTCCAGTCTAGGGAATATACCTTGGGAAAACTGAAAATCAATAAGAAAGAGCCACCTCCAAATTTAGGGCTGCACTGACTACAAGAACCTCAACTTGGGTACACCTTAAATATCCCAGGAAATATAAAAATGGTTCAAAACATTGTGGTACTTACGTACGATGGAATATCCCTCAGCCATGAAATCAATGTCATAAGACCAGTAGCAGCAAAGTGAGTGGATTCAGGTACGATGATTCTAAGTGAAATAAGTCACACAGAAAAAGAAACTTATCATAAGATATCACTTATGAAGATCCTGTAAACATGGCTACACGTGAACTGAGTTAGGAAAGAGAACAGAGTCTCACATTTAGAAAACACTCTTATGCCTGCATAAAGGGGAAGGAGAGGTGGGGTGATGCATAAAACCAGAGTTTGATATAAGCACAGGGACCGTTTCAAAAACCAACTTTGGAATTGACAAGACCGACACCTTCCTCAGTGAAAGAGACTCAAAACCCCATATTTCCCACAGAGGAATATATCTGACTAGTAAGAAACTTAAAACCTATGTATTGATATGTCTCCATAAGGGAATCAAGTGTGTCTAGAGTGGCATAAACATGGCAGCGAGAATCAGCTCAAACCCACTATAAAAAGTAATTTCAAAAGCAAAACCAAAAAACAGGGAAATTCTTTACAATTCCTTCAGGGTGTCTGAGGAAACCTGGAAAGACCCTATCTACAATGACAGCTGGATGTGGCATAAGGCTGGACACTTGGGACTGAGAGGATTGGTGAGATTGGGTGAGCAAATGCAGACCCTTTCAAGCAATAATGCATGGCCCCCATTCCATGGGTCCCAACTCTCCAGGTTCAAGGGAATATTACTACAGCTATAACATGTACAGGAAACCTAGAGAATGGACACACTGTGAATACGAAAGGTTTCTAAAACTCAATGAATAGTCCCTCTCCTGGTGCTCCAGTTTGAATTTCCAACTGCCTTACTATCAATCTCCCAACTTGGAGAGACAGGCCCTTTAACCTCCTGGTTTGCACAGGTTCCCAATTTGGCAGAGGATGGAAGGGACGAGGGAGAACCCATGAGAGAGTAGCTGTTAGGCATTTGGACGGGCACATGTCACTCTAATTTCCCGGCAGGAAGAAGAATTAACCAAAGTCTCAGCCACCCACCGGGAACCAGTATAGGACATGATCCAAAATTTTGGACTTGCGTTCAGCTCACAAAAAACGAGTTGAGAAATGGAGCTCAGGGGCACAGCAATTCACAAACTGGCAGAGTGATAAAGGACAACTATCGTCCAAAAATCTGTTGAGGGAAGTCAATGAGGCGGACTTTAATGCGATGCAGAATAGCAGGAAACAGATTTAAAGAGGTACGTTGGAATCGCCTGTAAAGCACAGGAAGAGGGGCACAAGTTCGACAATGATGCACTTGGCCAAAAAGGGCGTATGCGTTTTTCCCTGAATATATTCAGGAGAAAACGCATACGCCCTTTTTGGCCAAGCAAGCAAGCGGGCAATGCAAATCTGCACTACAAAGAAGTATCATTTCCCACCGGTCAAAAGGGACATCCACAAAATGTGTAAAAACCAGAAAGGCAAGACAGGCCCTGGAGAACAGGGAGCCTTGTTATGCTGATGATCGGGATGTAAATTGCCAACTGCCTCACTGGAGGAGTGCATTGTGTTCCCTAAAACAAGTAAACAACAGAGCTACAGAGCCAAGGCCACTTCCAGTCTAGGGAATATACCTTGGGAAAACTGAAAATCAATAAGAAAGAGCCACCTCCAAATTTAGGGCTGCACTGACTACAAGAACCTCAACTTGGGTACACCTTAAATATCCCAGGAAATATAAAAATGGTTCAAAACATTGTGGTACTTACGTACGATGGAATATCCCTCAGCCATGAAATCAATGTCATAAGACCAGTAGCAGCAAAGTGAGTGGATTCAGGTACGATGATTCTAAGTGAAATAAGTCACACAGAAAAAGAAACTTATCATAAGATATCACTTATGAAGATCCTGTAAACATGGCTACACGTGAACTGAGTTAGGAAAGAGAACAGAGTCTCACATTTAGAAAACACTCTTATGCCTGCATAAAGGGGAAGGAGAGGTGGGGTGATGCATAAAACCAGAGTTTGATATAAGCACAGGGACCGTTTCAAAAACCAACTGTGGAATTGACAAGACCGACACCTTCCTTAGTGAAAGAGACTCAAAACCCCATATTTCCCACAAAGGAATATATCTGACTAGTAAGAAACTTAAAACCTATGTATTGATATGTCTCCATAAGGGAATCAAGTGTGTCTAGAGTGGCATAAACATGGCAGCGAGAATCAGCTCAAACCCACTATAAAAAGGAATTTCAAAAGCAAAACCAAAAAACAGGGAAATTCTTTACAATTCCTTCATGGTGTCTGAGGAAACCTGGAAAGACCCTATCTACAATGACAGCTGGATGTGGCATAAGGCTGGACACTTGGGACTGAGAGGATTGGTGAGATTGGGTGAGCAAATGCAGACCCTTTCAAGCAATAATGCATGGCCCCCATTCCATGGTTCCCAACTCTCCAGGTTCAAGGGAATATTACTACAGCTATAACATGTACAGGAAACCTAGAGAATGGACACACTGTGAATACGAAAGGTTTCTAAAACTCAACGAATAGTCCCTCTCCTGGTGCTCCAGTTTGACTTTCCAACTGCCTTACTATCAATCTCCCAACTTGGAGAGACAGGCCCTTTAACCTCCTGGTTTGCACAGGTTCCCAATTTGGCAGAGGATGGAAGGGACGAGGGAGAACCCATGAGAGAGTAGCTGTTAGGCATTGGGACGGGCACATGTCACTCTAATTTCCCGGCAGGAAGAAGAATTAACCAAAGTCTCAGCCACCCACCGGGAACCAGTATAGGACATGATCCAAAATTTTGGACTTGTGTTCAGCTCACAAAAAACGAGTTAAGAAATGGAGCTCAGGGGCACAGCAATTCACAAACTGGCAGAGTGATAAAGGACAACTATCGTCCAAAAATCTGTTGAGGGAAGTCAACGAGGCGGACTTGAAAGCGAGGCAAAATAGCAGGAAACAGATTTCAAGAGGTACCTTGGAATCGCCTGTAAAGCACAGGAAGAGGGGCACAACTTGGACAATGGTGCACTTGGCCAAAAAGGGCGTATGCGTTTTCTCCTGAATATATTCAGGAGAAAACGCATACGCCCTTTTTGGCCAAGCAAGCAAGCGGGCAATAAAAATCTGCACTACAAAGAAGTATCACTTCCCACTGGTCAAAAGGGACATCCACAAAATGTGTAAAAACCAGAAAGGCAAGACAGGCCCTGGAGAACTGGGAGCCTTGTTATGCTGATGGGCGGGATGTAAATTGCCAACTGCCTCACTGGAGGAGTGCATTGTGTTCCCTAAAACAAGTAAACAACAGAGCTACAGAGCCAAGGCCACTTCCAGTCTAGGGAATATACCTTGGGAAAACTGAAAATCAATAAGAAAGAGCCACCTCCAAATTTAGGGCTGCACTGACTACAAGAACCTCAACTTGGGTACACCTTAAATATCCCAGGAAATATAAAAATGGTTCAAAACATTGTGGTACTTACGTACGATGGAATATCCCTCAGCCATGAAATCAATGTCATAAGACCAGTAGCAGCAAAGTGAGTGGATTCAGGTACGATGATTCTAAGTGAAATAAGTCACACAGAAAAAGAAACTTATCATAAGATATCACTTATGAAGATCGTGTAAACATGGCTACACGTGAACTGAGTTAGGAAAGAGAACAGAGTCTCACATTTAGAAAACACTCTTATGCCAGCATAAAGGGGAAGGAGAGGTGGGGTGATGCATAAAACCAGAGTTTGATATAAGCACAGGGACCGTTCCAAAAACCAACTTTGGAATTGACAAGACCGACACCTTCCTTAGTGAAAGAGACTCAAAACCCCATATTTCCCACAGAGGAATATATCTGACTAGTAAGAATCTTAAAACCTATGTATTGATATGTCTCCATAAGGGAATCAAGTGTGTCTAGAGTGGCATAAACATGGCAGCGAGAATCAGCTCAAAACCACTATAAAAAGTAATTTCAAAAGCAAAACCAAAAAACAGGGAAATTCTTTACAATTCCTTCAGGGTGTCTGAGGAAACCTGCAAAGACCCTATCTACAATGACAGCTGGATGTGGCATAAGGCTGGACACTTGGGACTGAGAGGATTGGTGAGATTGGGTGAGCAAATGCAGACCCTTTCAAGCAATAATGCATGGCCCCCATTCCATGGGTCCCAACTCTCCAGGTTCAAGGGAATATTACTACAGCTATAACATGTACAGGAAACCTAGAGAATGGACACACTGTGAATACGAAAGGTTTCTAAAACTCAACGAATAGTCCCTCTCCTGGTGCTCCAGTTTGACTTTCCAACTGCCTTACTATCAATCTCCCAACTTGGAGAGACAGGCCCTTTAACCTCCTGGTTTGCACAGGTTCCCAATTTGGCAGAGGATGGAAGGGACGAGGGAGAACCCATGAGAGAGTAGCTGTTAGGCATTTGGACGGGCACATGTCACTCTAATTTCCCGGCAGGAAGAAGAATTAACCAAAGTCTCAGCCACCCACCGGGAACCAGTATAGGACATGATCCAAAATTTTGGACTTGCGTTCAGCTCACAAAAAACGAGTTGAGAAATGGAGCTCAGGGGCACAGCAATTCACAAACTGGCAGAGTGATAAAGGACAACTATCGTCCAAAAATCTGTTGAGGGAAGTCAACGAGGCGGACTTGAAAGCGAGGCACAATAGCAGGAAACAGATTTCAAGAGGTACCTTGGAATCGCCTGTAAAGCACAGGAAGAGGGGCACAACTTGGACAATGGTGCACTTGGCCAAAAAGGGCGTATGCGTTTTCTCCTGAATATATTCAGGAGAAAACGCATACGCCCTTTTTGGCCAAGCAAGCAAGCGGGCAATGCAAATCTGCACTACAAAGAAGTATCACTTCCCAACGGTCAAAAGGGACATCCACAAAATGTGTAAAAACCAGAAAGGCAAGACAGGCCCTGGAGAACTGGGAGCCTTGTTATGCTGATGGGCGGGATGTAAATTGCCAACTGCCTCACTGGAGGAGTACATTGTGTTCCCTAAAACAAGTAAACAACAGAGCTACAGAGCCAAGGCCACTTCCAGTCTAGGGAATATACCTTGGGAAAACTGAAAATCAATAAGAAAGAGCCACCTCCAAATTTAGGGCTGCACTGACTACAAGAACCTCAACTTGGGTACACCTTAAATATCCCAGGAAATATAAAAATGGTTCAAAACATTGTGGTACTTACGTACGATGGAATATCCCTCAGCCATGAAATCAATTTCATAAGACCAGTAGCAGCAAAGTGAGTGGATTCAGGTACGAAGATTCTAAGTGAAATAAGTCACACAGAAAAAGAAACTTATCATAAGATATCACTTATGAAGATCCTGTAAACATGGCTACACGTGAACTGAGTTAGGAAAGAGAACAGAGTCTCACATTTAGAAAACACTCTTATGCCTGCATAAAGGGGAAGGAGAGGTGGGGTGATGCATAAAACCAGAGTTTGATATAAGCACAGGGACCGTTTCAAAAACCAACTTTGGAATTGACAAGACCGACACCTTCCTCAGTGAAAGAGACTCAAAACCCCATATTTCCCACAGAGGAATATATCTGACTAGTAAGAATCTTAAAACCTATGTATTGATATGTCTCCATAAGGGAATCAAGTGTGTCTAGAGTGGCATAAACATGGCAGCGAGAATCAGCTCAAACCCACTATAAAAAGGAATTTCAAAAGCAAAACCAAAAAACAGGGAAATTCTTTACAATTCCTTCAGGGTGTCTGAGGAAACCTGGAAAGACCCTATCTACAATGACAGCTGGATGTGGCATAAGGCTGGACACTTGGGACTGAGAGGATTGGTGAGATTGGGTGAGCAAATGCAGACCCTTTCAAGCAATAATGCATGGCCCCCATTCCATGGGTCCCAACTCTCCATGTTCAAGGGAATATTACTACAGCTATAACATGTACAGGAAACCTAGAGAATGGACACACTGTGAATACGAAAGGTTTCTAAAACTCAACGAATAGTCCCTCTCCTGGTGCTCCAGTTTGACTTTCCAACTGCCTTACTATCAATCTCCCAACTTGGAGAGACAGGCCCTTTAACCTCCTGGTTTGCACAGGTTCCCAATTTGGCAGAGGATGGAAGGGACGAGGGAGAACCCATGAGAGAGTAGCTGTTAGGCATTTGGACGGGCACATGTCACTCTAATTTCCCGGCAGGAAGAAGAATTAACCAAAGTCTCAGCCACCCACCGGGAACCAGTATAGGACATGATCCAAAATTTTGGACTTGCGTTCAGCTCACAAAAAACGAGTTGAGAAATGGAGCTCAGGGGCACAGCAATTCACAAACTGGCAGAGTGATAAAGGACAACTATCGTCCAAAAATCTGTTGAGGGAAGTCAACGAGGCGGACTTGAAAGCGAGGCACAATAGCAGGAAACAGATTTCAAGAGGTACCTTGGAATCGCCTGTAAAGCACAGGAAGAGGGGCACAACTTGGACAATGGTGCACTTGGCCAAAAAGGGCGTATGCGTTTTCTCCTGAATATATTCAGGAGAAAACGCATACGCCCTTTTTGGCCAAGCAAGCAAGCGGGCAATGCAAATCTGCACTACAAAGAAGTATCACTTCCCAACGGTCAAAAGGGACATCCACAAAATGTGTAAAAACCAGAAAGGCAAGACAGGCCCTGGAGAACTGGGAGCCTTGTTATGCTGATGGGCGGGATGTAAATTTCCAACTGCCTCACTGGAGGAGTACATTGTGTTCCCTAAAACAAGTAAACAACAGAGCTACAGAGCCAAGGCCACTTCCAGTCTAGGGAATATACCTTGGGAAAACTGAAAATCAATAAGAAAGAGCCACCTCCAAATTTAGGGCTGCACTGACTACAAGAACCTCAACTTGGGTACACCTTAAATATCCCAGGAAATATAAAAATGGTTCAAAACATTGTGGTACTTACGTACGATGGAATATCCCTCAGCCATGAAATCAATGTCATAAGACCAGTAGCAGCAAAGTGAGTGGATTCAGGTACGAAGATTCTAAGTGAAATAAGTCACACAGAAAAAGAAACTTATCATAAGATATCACTTATGAAGATCCTGTAAACATGGCTACACGTGAACTGAGTTAGGAAAGAGAACAGAGTCTCACATTTAGAAAACACTCTTATGCCTGCATAAAGGGGAAGGAGAGGTGGGGTGATGCATAAAACCAGAGTTTGATATAAGCACAGGGACCGTTTCAAAAACCAACTTTGGAATTGACAAGACCGACACCTTCCTCAGTGAAAGAGACTCAAAACCCCATATTTCCCACAGAGGAATATATCTGACTAGTAAGAATCTTAAAACCTATGTATTGATATGTCTCCATAAGGGAATCAAGTGTGTCTAGAGTGGCATAAACATGGCAGCGAGAATCAGCTCAAACCCACTATAAAAAGGAATTTCAAAAGCAAAACCAAAAAACAGGGAAATTCTTTACAATTCCTTCAGGGTGTCTGAGGAAACCTGGAAAGACCCTATCTACAATGACAGCTGGATGTGGCATAAGGCTGGACACTTGGGACTGAGAGGATTGGTGAGATTGGGTGAGCAAATGCAGACCCTTTCAAGCAATAATGCATGGCCCCCATTCCATGGGTCCCAACTCTCCATGTTCAAGGGAATATTACTACAGCTATAACATGTACAGGAAACCTAGAGAATGGACACACTGTGAATACGAAAGGTTTCTAAAACTCAACGAATAGTCCCTCTCCTGGTGCTCCAGTTTGACTTTCCAACTGCCTTACTATCAATCTCCCAACTTGGAGAGACAGGCCCTTTAACCTCCTGGTTTGCACAGGTTCCCAATTTGGCAGAGGATGGAAGGGACGAGGGAGAACCCATGAGAGAGTAGCTGTTAGGCATTTGGACGGGCACATGTCACTCTAATTTCCCGGCAGGAAGAAGAATTAACCAAAGTCTCAGCCACCCACCGGGAACCAGTATAGGACATGATCCAAAATTTTGGACTTGCGTTCAGCTCACAAAAAACGAGTTGAGAAATGGAGCTCAGGGGCACAGCAATTCACAAACTGGCAGAGTGATAAAGGACAACTATCGTCCAAAAATCTGTTGAGGGAAGTCAACGAGGCGGACTTGAAAGCGAGGCACAATAGCAGGAAACAGATTTCAAGAGGTACCTTGGAATCGCCTGTAAAGCACAGGAAGAGGGGCACAACTTGGACAATGGTGCACTTGGCCAAAAAGGGCGTATGCGTTTTCTCCTGAATATATTCAGGAGAAAACGCATACGCCCTTTTTGGCCAAGCAAGCAAGCGGGCAATGCAAATCTGCACTACAAAGAAGTATCACTTCCCAACGGTCAAAAGGGACATCCACAAAATGTGTAAAAACCAGAAAGGCAAGACAGGCCCTGGAGAACTGGGAGCCTTGTTATGCTGATGGGCGGGATGTAAATTGCCAACTGCCTCACTGGAGGAGTACATTGTGTTCCCTAAAACAAGTAAACAACAGAGCTACAGAGCCAAGGCCACTTCCAGTCTAGGGAATATACCTTGGGAAAACTGAAAATCAATAAGAAAGAGCCACCTCCAAATTTAGGGCTGCACTGACTACAAGAACCTCAACTTGGGTACACCTTAAATATCCCAGGAAATATAAAAATGGTTCAAAACATTGTGGTACTTACGTACGATGGAATATCCCTCAGCCATGAAATCAATGTCATAAGACCAGTAGCAGCAAAGTGAGTGGATTCAGGTACGAAGATTCTAAGTGAAATAAGTCACACAGAAAAAGAAACTTATCATAAGATATCACTTATGAAGATCCTGTAAACATGGCTACACGTGAACTGAGTTAGGAAAGAGAACAGAGTCTCACATTTAGAAAACACTCTTATGCCTGCATAAAGGGGAAGGAGAGGTGGGGTGATGCATAAAACCAGAGTTTGATATAAGCACAGGGACCGTTTCAAAAACCAACTTTGGAATTGACAAGACCGACACCTTCCTCAGTGAAAGAGACTCAAAACCCCATATTTCCCACAGAGGAATATATCTGACTAGTAAGAATCTTAAAACCTATGTATTGATATGTCTCCATAAGGGAATCAAGTGTGTCTAGAGTGGCATAAACATGGCAGCGAGAATCAGCTCAAACCCACTATAAAAAGTAATTTCAAAAGCAAAACCAAAAAACAGGGAAATTCTTTACAATTCCTTCAGGGTGTCTGAGGAAACCTGGAAAGACCCTATCTACAATGACAGCTGGATGTGGCATAAGGCTGGACACTTGGGACTGAGAGGATTGGTGAGATTGGGTGAGCAAATGCAGACCCTTTCAAGCAATAATGCATGGCCCCCATTCCATGGGTCCCAACTCTCCATGTTCAAGGGAATATTACTACAGCTATAACATGTACAGGAAACCTAGAGAATGGACACACTGTGAATACGAAAGGTTTCTAAAACTCAACGAATAGTCCCTCTCCTGGTGCTCCAGTTTGACTTTCCAACTGCCTTACTATCAATCTCCCAACTTGGAGAGACAGGCCCTTTAACCTCCTGGTTTGCACAGGTTCCCAATTTGGCAGAGGATGGAAGGGACGAGGGAGAACCCATGAGAGAGTAGCTGTTAGGCATTTGGACGGGCACATGTCACTCTAATTTCCCGGCAGGAAGAAGAATTAACCAAAGTCTCAGCCACCCACCGGGAACCAGTATAGGACATGATCCAAAATTTTGGACTTGCGTTCAGCTCACAAAAAACGAGTTGAGAAATGGAGCTCAGGGGCACAGCAATTCACAAACTGGCAGAGTGATAAAGGACAACTATCGTCCAAAAATCTGTTGAGGGAAGTCAACGAGGCGGACTTGAAAGCGAGGCACAATAGCAGGAAACAGATTTCAAGAGGTACCTTGGAATCGCCTGTAAAGCACAGGAAGAGGGGCACAACTTGGACAATGGTGCACTTGGCCAAAAAGGGCGTATGCGTTTTCTCCTGAATATATTCAGGAGAAAACGCACACGCCCTTTTTGGCCAAGCAAGCAAGCGGGCAATGCAAATCTGCACTACAAAGAAGTATCACTTCCCAACGGTCAAAAGGGACATCCACAAAATGTGTAAAAACCAGAAAGGCAAGACAGGCCCTGGAGAACTGGGAGCCTTGTTATGCTGATGGGCGGGATGTAAATTGCCAACTGCCTCACTGGAGGAGTGCATTGTGTTCCCTAAAACAAGTAAACAACAGAGCTACAGAGCCAAGGCCACTTCCAGTCTAGGGAATATACCTGGGGAAAACTGAAAATCAATAAGAAAGAGCCACCTCCAAATTTAGGGCTGCACTGGCTACAAGAACCTCAACTTGGGTACACCTTAAATATCCCAGGAAATATAAAAATGGTTCAAAACATTGTGGTACTTACGTACGATGGAATATCCCTCAGCCATGAAATCAATGTCATAAGACCAGTAGCAGCAAAGTGAGTGGATTCAGGTACGATGATTCTACGTGAAATAAGTCACACAGAAAAAGAAACTTATCATAAGATATCACTTATGAAGATCCTGTAAACATGGCTACACGTGAACTGAGTTAGGAAAGAGAACAGAGTCTCACATTTAGAAAACACTCTTATGCCTGCATAAAGGGGAAGGAGAGGTGGGGTGATGCATAAAACCAGAGTTTGATATAAGCACAGGGACCGTTTCAAAAACCAACTTTGGAATTGACAAGACCGACACCTTCCTCAGTGAAAGAGACTCAAAACCCCATATTTCCCACAGAGGAATATATCTGACTAGTAAGAAACTTAAAACCTATGTATTGATATGTCTCCATAAGGGAATCAAGTGTGTCTAGAGTGGCATAAACATGGCAGCGAGAATCAGCTCAAACCCACTATAAAAAGTAATTTCAAAAGCAAAACCAAAAAACAGGGAAATTCTTTACAATTCCTTCAGGGTGTCTGAGGAAACCTGGAAAGACCCTATCTACAATGACAGCTGGATGTGGCATAAGGCTGGACACTTGGGACTGAGAGGATTGGTGAGATTGGGTGAGCAAATGCAGACCCTTTCAAGCAATAATGCATGGCCCCCATTCCATGGGTCCCAACTCTCCAGGTTCAAGGGAATATTACTACAGCTATAACATGTACAGGAAACCTAGAGAATGGACACACTGTGAATACGAAAGGTTTCTAAAACTCAATGAATAGTCCCTCTCCTGGTGCTCCAGTTTGACTTTCCAACTGCCTTACTATCAATCTCCCAACTTGGAGAGACAGGCCCTTTAACCTCCTGGTTTGCACAGGTTCCCAATTTGGCAGAGGATGGAAGGGACGAGGGAGAACCCATGAGAGAGTAGCTGTTAGGCATTTGGATGGGCACATGTCACTCTAATTTCCCGGCAGGAAGAAGAATTAACCAAAGTCTCAGCCACCCACCGGGAACCAGTATAGGACATGATCCAAAATTTTGGACTTGCGTTCAGCTCACAAAAAACGAGTTGAGAAATGGAGCTCAGGGGCACAGCAATTCACAAACTGGCAGAGTGATAAAGGACAACTATCGTCCAAAAATCTGTTGAGGGAAGTCAATGAGGCGGACTTTAATGCGATGCAGAATAGCAGGAAACAGATTTAAAGAGGTACGTTGGAATCGCCTGTAAAGCACAGGAAGAGGGGAACAAGTTCGACAATGATGCACTTGGCCAAAAAGGGCGTATGCGTTTTTCCCTGAATATATTCAGGAGAAAACGCATACGCCCTTTTTGGCAAAGCAAGCAAGCGGGCAATGCAAATCTGCACTACAAAGAAGTATCACTTCCCACCGGTCAAAAGGGACATCCACAAAATGTGTAAAAACCAGAAAGGCAAGACAGGCCCTGGAGAACAGGGGGCCTTGTTATGCTGATGGGCGGGATGTCAATTGCCAACTGCCTCACTGGAGGAGTGCATTGTGTTCCCTAAAACAAGTAAACAACAGAGCTACAGAGCCAAGGCCACTTCCAGTCTAGGGAATATACCTTGGAAAAACTGAAAATCAATAAGAAAGAGCCACCTCCAAATTTAGGGCTGCACTGACTACAAGAACCTCAACTTGGGTACACCTTAAATATCCCAGGAAATATAAAAATGGTTCAAAACATTGTGGTACTTACGTACGATGGAATATTCCTCAGCCATGAAATCAATGTCATAAGAGCAGTAGCAGCAAAGTGAGTGGATTCAGGTACGATGATTCTAAGTGAAATAAGTCACACAGAAAAAGAAACTTATCATAAGATATCAGTTATGAAGATCCTGTAAACATGGCTACACGTGAACTGAGTTAGGAAAGAGAACAGAGTCTCACATTTAGAAAACACCCTTATGCCTGCATAAAGGGGATGGAGAGGTGGGGTGATGCATAAAACCAGAGTTTGATATAAGCACAGGGACCGTTCCAAAAACCAACATTGGAATAGACAAGACCGACACCTTCCTCAGTGAAAGAGACTCAAAACCCCATATTTCCCGCAGAGGAATATATCTGACTAGTAAGAATCTTAAAACCTATGTATTGATATGACTCCATAAGGGAATCAAGTGTGTCTAGAGTGGCATAAACATGGCAGCGAGAATCAGCTCAAACCCACTATAAAAAGGAATTTCAAAAGCAAAACCAAAAAACAGGGAAATTCTTTACAATTCCTTCAGGGTGTCTGAGGAAACCTGGAAAGACCCTATCTACAATGACAGTTGGATGTGGCATAAGGCTGGACACTTGGGACTGAGAGGATTGGTGAGATTGGGTGAGCAAATGCAGACCCTTTCAAGCAATAATGCATGGCCCCCATTCCATGGGTCCCAACTGTCCAGGTTCAAGGGAATATTACTACAGCTATAACATGTACAGGAAACCTAGAGAATGGACACACTGTGAATACGAAAGGTTTCTAAAACTCAACGAATAGTCCCTCTCCTGGTGCTCCAGTTTGACTTTCCAACTGCCTTACTATCAATCTCCCAACTTGGAGAGACAGGCCCTTTAACCTCCTGGTTTGCACAGGTTCCCAATTTGGCAGAGGATGGAAGGGACGAGGGAGAACCCATGAGAGAGTAGCTGTTAGGCATTTGGACGGGCACATGTCACTCTAATTTCCCGGCAGGAAGAAGAATTAACCAAAGTCTCAGCCACCCACCGGGAACCAGTATAGGACATGATCCAAAATTTTGGACTTGCGTTCAGCTCACAAAAAACGAGTTGAGAAATGGAGCTCAGGGGCACAGCAATTCACACACTGGCAGAGTGATAAAGGACAACTATCGTCCAAAAATCTGTTGAGGGAAGTCAACGAGGCGGACTTGAAAGCGAGGCAAAATAGCAGGAAACAGATTTCAAGAGGTACGTTGGAATCGCCTGTAAAGCACAGGAAGAGGGGCACAACTTGGACAATGGTGCACTTGGCCAAAAAGGGCGTATGCGTTTTCTCCTGAATATATTCAGGAGAAAACGCATACGCACTTTTTGGCCAAGCAAGCAAGCGGGCAATGCAAATCTGCACTACAAAGAAGTATCATTTCCCACCGGTCAAAAGGGACATCCACAAAATGTGTAAAAACCAAAAAGGCAAGACAGGCCCTGGAGAACAGGGAGCCTTGTTATGCTGATGATCGGGATGTAAATTGCCAACTGCCTCACTGGAGGAGTGCATTGTGTTCCCTAAAACAAGTAAACAACAGAGCTACATAGCCAAGGCCACTTCCAGTCTAGGGAATATACCTTGGGAAAACTGAAAATCAATAAGAAAGAGCCACCTCCAAATTTAGGGCTGCACTGACTACAAGAACCTCAACTTGGGTACACCTTAAATATCCCAGGAAATATAAAAATGGTTCAAAACATTGTGGTACTTACGTACGATGGAATATCCCTCAGCCATGAAATCAATGTCATAAGACCAGTAGCAGCAAAGTGAGTGGATTCAGGTACGAAGATTCTAAGTGAAATAAGTCACACAGAAAAAGAAACTTATCATAAGATATCACTTATGAAGATCCTGTAAACATGGCTACACGTGAACTGAGTTAGGAAAGAGAACAGAGTCTCACATTTAGAAAACACTCTTATGCCTGCATAAAGGGGAAGGAGAGGTGGGGTGATGCATAAAACCAGAGTTTGATATAAGCACAGGGACCGTTTCAAAAACCAACTTTGGAATTGACAAGACCGACACCTTCCTCAGTGAAAGAGACTCAAAACCCCATATTTCCCACAGAGGAATATATCTGACTAGTAAGAATCTTAAAACCTATGTATTGATATGTCTCCATAAGGGAATCAAGTGTGTCTAGAGTGGCATAAACATGGCAGCGAGAATCAGCTCAAACCCACTATAAAAAGTAATTTCAAAAGCAAAACCAAAAAACAGGGAAATTCTTTACAATTCCTTCAGGGTGTCTGAGGAAACCTGGAAAGACCCTATCTACAATGACAGCTGGATGTGGCATAAGGCTGGACACTTGGGACTGAGAGGATTGGTGAGATTGGGTGAGCAAATGCAGACCCTTTCAAGCAATAATGCATGGCCCCCATTCCATGGGTCCCAACTCTCCAGGTTCAAGGGAATATTACTACAGCTATAACATGTACAGGAAACCTAGAGAATGGACACACTGTGAATACGAAAGGTTTCTAAAACTCAACGAATAGTCCCTCTCCTGGTGCTCCAGTTTGACTTTCCAACTGCCTTACTATCAATCTCCCAACTTGGAGAGACAGGCCCTTTAACCTCCTGGTTTGCACAGGTTCCCAATTTGGCAGAGGATGGAAGGGACGAGGGAGAACCCATGAGAGAGTAGCTGTTAGGCATTTGGACGGGCACATGTCACTCTAATTTCCCGGCAGGAAGAAGAATTAACCAAAGTCTCAGCCACCCACCGGGAACCAGTATAGGACATGATCCAAAATTTTGGACTTGCGTTCAGCTCACAAAAAACGAGTTGAGAAATGGAGCTCAGGGGCACAGCAATTCACAAACTGGCAGAGTGATAAAGGACAACTATCGTCCAAAAATCTGTTGAGGGAAGTCAACGAGGCGGACTTGAAAGCGAGGCACAATAGCAGGAAACAGATTTCAAGAGGTACCTTGGAATCGCCTGTAAAGCACAGGAAGAGGGGCACAACTTGGACAATGGTGCACTTGGCCAAAAAGGGCGTATGCGTTTTCTCCTGAATATATTCAGGAGAAAACGCATACGCCCTTTTTGGCCAAGCAAGCAAGCGGGCAATGCAAATCTGCACTACAAAGAAGTATCACTTCCCAACGGTCAAAAGGGACATCCACAAAATGTGTAAAAACCAGAAAGGCAAGACAGGCCCTGGAGAACTGGGAGCCTTGTTATGCTGATGGGCGGGATGTAAATTTCCAACTGCCTCACTGGAGGAGTGCATTGTGTTCCCTAAAACAAGTAAACAACAGAGCTACAGAGCCAAGGCCACTTCCAGTCTAGGGAATATACCTGGGGAAAACTGAAAATCAATAAGAAAGAGCCACCTCCAAATTTAGGGCTGCACTGGCTACAAGAACCTCAACTTGGGTACACCTTAAATATTCCAGGAAATATAAAAATGGTTCAAAACATTGTGGTACTTACGTACGATGGAATATCCCTCAGCCATGAAATCAATGTCATAAGACCAGTAGCAGCAAAGTGAGTGGATTCAGGTACGATGATTCTACGTGAAATAAGTCACACAGAAAAAGAAACTTATCATAAGATATCACTTATGAAGATCCTGTAAACATGGCTACACGTGAACTGAGTTAGGAAAGAGAACAGAGTCTCACATTTAGAAAACACTCTTATGCCTGCATAAAGGGGAAGGAGAGGTGGGGTGATGCATAAAACCAGAGTTTGATATAAGCACAGGGACCGTTTCAAAAACCAACTTTGGAATTGACAAGACCGACACCTTCCTCAGTGAAAGAGACTCAAAACCCCATATTTCCCACAGAGGAATATATCTGACTAGTAAGAAACTTAAAACCTATGTATTGATATGTCTCCATAAGGGAATCAAGTGTGTCTAGAGTGGCATAAACATGGCAGCGAGAATCAGCTCAAACCCACTATAAAAAGGAATTTCAAAAGCAAAACCAAAAAACAGGGAAATTCTTTACAATTCCTTCAGGGTGTCTGAGGAAACCTGGAAAGACCCTATCTACAATGACAGCTGGATGTGGCATAAGGCTGGACACTTGGGACTGAGAGGATTGGTGAGATTGGGTGAGCAAATGCAGACCCTTTCAAGCAATAATGCATGGCCCCCATTCCATGGGTCCCAACTCTCCAGGTTCAAGGGAATATTACTACAGCTATAACATGTACAGGAAACCTAGAGAATGGACACACTGTGAATACGAAAGGTTTCTAAAACTCAATGAATAGTCCCTCTCCTGGTGCTCCAGTTTGACTTTCCAACTGCCTTACTATCAATCTCCCAACTTGGAGAGACAGGCCCTTTAACCTCCTGGTTTGCACAGGTTCCCAATTTGGCAGAGGATGGAAGGGACGAGGGAGAACCCATGAGAGAGTAGCTGTTAGGCATTTGGACGGGCACATGTCACTCTAATTTCCCGGCAGGAAGAAGAATTAACCAAAGTCTCAGCCACCCACCGGGAACCAGTATAGGACATGATCCAAAATTTTGGACTTGCGTTCAGCTCACAAAAAACGAGTTGAGAAATGGAGCTCAGGGGCACAGCAATTCACAAACTGGCAGAGTGATAAAGGACAACTATCGTCCAAAAATCTGTTGAGGGAAGTCAATGAGGCGGACTTTAATGCGATGCAGAATAGCAGGAAACAGATTTAAAGAGGTACGTTGGAATCGCCTGTAAAGCACAGGAAGAGGGGAACAAGTTCGACAATGATGCACTTGGCCAAAAAGGGCGTATGCGTTTTTCCCTGAATATATTCAGGAGAAAACGCATACGCCCTTTTTGGCAAAGCAAGCAAGCGGGCAATGCAAATCTGCACTACAAAGAAGTATCACTTCCCACCGGTCAAAAGGGACATCCACAAAATGTGTAAAAACCAGAAAGGCAAGACAGGCCCTGGAGAACAGGGGGCCTTGTTATGCTGATGGGCGGGATGTCAATTGCCAACTGCCTCACTGGAGGAGTGCATTGTGTTCCCTAAAACAAGTAAACAACAGAGCTACAGAGCCAAGGCCACTTCCAGTCTAGGGAATATACCTTGGAAAAACTGAAAATCAATAAGAAAGAGCCACCTCCAAATTTAGGGCTGCACTGACTACAAGAACCTCAACTTGGGTACACCTTAAATATCCCAGGAAATATAAAAATGGTTCAAAACATTGTGGTACTTACGTACGATGGAATATTCCTCAGCCATGAAATCAATGTCATAAGAGCAGTAGCAGCAAAGTGAGTGGATTCAGGTACGATGATTCTAAGTGAAATAAGTCACACAGAAAAAGAAACTTATCATAAGATATCAGTTATGAAGATCCTGTAAACATGGCTACACGTGAACTGAGTTAGGAAAGAGAACAGAGTCTCACATTTAGAAAACACCCTTATGCCTGCATAAAGGGGATGGAGAGGTGGGGTGATGCATAAAACCAGAGTTTGATATAAGCACAGGGACCGTTCCAAAAACCAACATTGGAATAGACAAGACCGACACCTTCCTCAGTGAAAGAGACTCAAAACCCCATATTTCCCGCAGAGGAATATATCTGACTAGTAAGAATCTTAAAACCTATGTATTGATATGACTCCATAAGGGAATCAAGTGTGTCTAGAGTGGCATAAACATGGCAGCGAGAATCAGCTCAAACCCACTATAAAAAGGAATTTCAAAAGCAAAACCAAAAAACAGGGAAATTCTTTACAATTCCTTCAGGGTGTCTGAGGAAACCTGGAAAGACCCTATCTACAATGACAGTTGGATGTGGCATAAGGCTGGACACTTGGGACTGAGAGGATTGGTGAGATTGGGTGAGCAAATGCAGACCCTTTCAAGCAATAATGCATGGCCCCCATTCCATGGGTCCCAACTGTCCAGGTTCAAGGGAATATTACTACAGCTATAACATGTACAGGAAACCTAGAGAATGGACACACTGTGAATACGAAAGGTTTCTAAAACTCAACGAATAGTCCCTCTCCTGGTGCTCCAGTTTGACTTTCCAACTGCCTTACTATCAATCTCCCAACTTGGAGAGACAGGCCCTTTAACCTCCTGGTTTGCACAGGTTCCCAATTTGGCAGAGGATGGAAGGGACGAGGGAGAACCCATGAGAGAGTAGCTGTTAGGCATTTGGACGGGCACATGTCACTCTAATTTCCCGGCAGGAAGAAGAATTAACCAAAGTCTCAGCCACCCACCGGGAACCAGTATAGGACATGATCCAAAATTTTGGACTTGCGTTCAGCTCACAAAAAACGAGTTGAGAAATGGAGCTCAGGGGCACAGCAATTCACACACTGGCAGAGTGATAAAGGACAACTATCGTCCAAAAATCTGTTGAGGGAAGTCAACGAGGCGGACTTGAAAGCGAGGCAAAATAGCAGGAAACAGATTTCAAGAGGTACGTTGGAATCGCCTGTAAAGCACAGGAAGAGGGGCACAACTTGGACAATGGTGCACTTGGCCAAAAAGGGCGTATGCGTTTTCTCCTGAATATATTCAGGAGAAAACGCATACGCACTTTTTGGCCAAGCAAGCAAGCGGGCAATGCAAATCTGCACTACAAAGAAGTATCATTTCCCACCGGTCAAAAGGGACATCCACAAAATGTGTAAAAACCAGAAAGGCAAGACAGGCCCTGGAGAACAGGGAGCCTTGTTATGCTGATGATCGGGATGTAAATTGCCAACTGCCTCACTGGAGGAGTGCATTGTGTTCCCTAAAACAAGTAAACAACAGAGCTACATAGCCAAGGCCACTTCCAGTCTAGGGAATATACCTTGGGAAAACTGAAAATCAATAAGAAAGAGCCACCTCCAAATTTAGGGCTGCACTGACTACAAGAACCTCAACTTGGGTACACCTTAAATATCCCAGGAAATATAAAAATGGTTCAAAACATTGTGGTACTTACGTACGATGGAATATCCCTCAGCCATGAAATCAATGTCATAAGACCAGTAGCAGCAAAGTGAGTGGATTCAGGTACGAAGATTCTAAGTGAAATAAGTCACACAGAAAAAGAAACTTATCATAAGATATCACTTATGAAGATCCTGTAAACATGGCTACACGTGAACTGAGTTAGGAAAGAGAACAGAGTCTCACATTTAGAAAACACTCTTATGCCTGCATAAAGGGGAAGGAGAGGTGGGGTGATGCATAAAACCAGAGTTTGATATAAGCACAGGGACCGTTTCAAAAACCAACTTTGGAATTGACAAGACCGACACCTTCCTTAGTGAAAGAGACTCAAAACCCCATATTTCCCACAGAGGAATATATCTGACTAGTAAGAAACTTAAAACCTATGTATTGATATGTCTCCATAAGGGAATCAAGTGTGTCTAGAGTGGCATAAACATGGCAGCGAGAATCAGCTCAAACCCACTATAAAAAGTAATTTCAAAAGCAAAACCAAAAAACAGGGAAATTCTTTACAATTCCTTCAGGGTGTCTGAGGAAACCTGGAAAGACCCTATCTACAATGACAGCTGGATGTGGCATAAGGCTGGACACTTGGGACTGAGAGGATTGGTGAGATTGGGTGAGCAAATGCAGACCCTTTCAAGCAATAATGCATGGCCCCCATTCCATGGGTCCCAACTCTCCAGGTTCAAGGGAATATTACTACAGCTATAACATGTACAGGAAACCTAGAGAATGGACACACTGTGAATACGAATGGTTTCTAAAACTCAACGAATAGTCCCTCTCCTGGTGCTCCAGTTTGACTTTCCAACTGCCTTACTATCAATCTCCCAACTTGGAGAGACAGGCCCTTTAACCTCCTGGTTTGCACAGGTTCCCAATTTGGCAGAGGATGGAAGGGACAAGGGAGAACCCATGAGAGAGTAGCTGTTAGGCATTTGGACGGGCACATGTCACTCTAATTTCCCGGCAGGAAGAAGAATTAACCAAAGTCTCAGCCACCCACCGGGAACCAGTATAGGACATGATCCAAAATTTTGGACTTGTGTTCAGCTCACAAAAAACGAGTTGAGAAATGGAGCTCAGGGGCACAGCAATTCACAAACTGGCAGAGTGATAAAGGACAACTATCGTCCAAAAATCTGTTGAGGGAAGTCAACGAGGCGGACTTGAAAGCGAGGCAAAATAGCAGGAAACAGATTTCAAGAGGTACCTTGGAATCGCCTGTAAAGCACAGGAAGAGGGGCACAACTTGGACAATGGTGCACTTGGCCAAAAAGGGCGTATGCGTTTTCTCCTGAATATATTCAGGAGAAAACGCATACGCCCTTTTTGGCCAAGCAAGCAAGCGGGCAATGCAAATCTGCACTACAAAGAAGTATCACTTCCCACCGGTCAAAAGGGACATCCACAAAATGTGTAAAAACCAGAAAGGCAAGACAGGCCCTGGAGAACTGGGAGCCTTGTTATGCTGATGGGCGGGATGTAAATTGCCAACTGCCTCACTGGAGGAGTGCATTGTGTTCCCTAAAACAAGTAAACAACAGAGCTACAGAGCCAAGGCCACTTCCAGTCTGGGGAATATACCTTGGGAAAACTGAAAATCAATAAGAAAGAGCCACCTCCAAATTTAGGGCTGCACTGACTACAAGAACCTCAACTTGGGTACACCTTAAATATCCCAGGAAATATAAAAATGGTTCAAAACATTGTGGTACTTACGTACGATGGAATATCCCTCAGCCATGAAATCAATGTCATAAGACCAGTAGCAGCAAAGTGAGTGGATTCAGGTACGATGATTCTAAGTGAAATAAGTCACACAGAAAAAGAAACTTATCATAAGATATCACTTATGAAGATCCTGTAAACATGGCTACACGTGAACTGAGTTAGGAAAGAGAACAGAGTCTCACATTTAGAAAACACTCTTATGCCAGCATAAAGGGGAAGGAGAGGTGGGGTGATGCATAAAACCAGAGTTTGATATAAGCACAGGGACCGTTCCAAAAACCAACTTTGGAATTGACAAGACCGACACCTTCCTTAGTGAAAGAGACTCAAAACCCCATATTTCCCACAGAGGAATATATCTGACTAGTAAGAATCTTAAAACCTATGTATTGATATGTCTCCATAAGGGAATCAAGTGTGTCTAGAGTGGCATAAACATGGCAGCGAGAATCAGCTCAAACCCACTATAAAAAGTAATTTCAAAAGCAAAACCAAAAAACAGGGAAATTCTTTACAATTCCTTCAGGGTGTCTGAGGAAACCTGCAAAGACCCTATCTACAATGACAGCTGGATGTGGCATAAGGCTGGACACTTGGGACTGAGAGCATTGGTGAGATTGGGTGAGCAAATGCAGACCCTTTCAAGCAATAATGCATGGCCCCCATTCCATGGGTCCCAACTCTCCAGGTTCAAGGGAATATTACTACAGCTATAACATGTACAGGAAACCTAGAGAATGGACACACTGTGAATACGAAAGGTTTCTAAAACTCAACGAATAGTCCCTCTCCTGGTGCTCCAGTTTGACTTTCCAACTGCCTTACTATCAATCTCCCAACTTGGAGAGACAGGCCCTTTAACCTCCTGGTTTGCACAGGTTCCCAATTTGGCAGAGGATGGAAGGGACGAGGGAGAACCCATGAGAGAGTAGCTGTTAGGCATTTGGACGGGCACATGTCACTCTAATTTCCCGGCAGGAAGAAGAATTAACCAAAGTCTCAGCCACCCACCGGGAACCAGTATAGGACATGATCCAAAATTTTGGACTTGCGTTCAGCTCACAAAAAACGAGTTGAGAAATGGAGCTCAGGGGCACAGCAATTCACAAACTGGCAGAGTGATAAAGGACAACTATCGTCCAAAAATCTGTTGAGGGAAGTCAACGAGGCGGACTTGAAAGCGAGGCAAAATAGCAGGAAACAGATTTCAAGAGGTACCTTGGAATCGCCTGTAAAGCACAGGAAGAGGGGCACAACTTGGACAATGGTGCACTTGGCCAAAAAGGGCGTATGCGTTTTCTCCTGAATATATTCAGGAGAAAACGCATACGCCCTTTTTGGCCAAGCAAGCAAGCGGGCAATGCAAATCTGCACTACAAAGAAGTATCACTTCCCAACGGTCAAAAGGGACATCCACAAAATGTGTAAAAACCAGAAAGGCAAGACAGGCCCTGGAGAACTGGGAGCCTTGTTATGCTGATGGGCGGGATGTAAATTGCCAACTGCCTCACTGGAGGAGTACATTGTGTTCCCTGAAACAAGTAAACAACAGAGCTACAGAGCCAAGGCCACTTCCAGTCTAGGGAATATACCTTGGGAAAACTGAAAATCAATAAGAAAGAGCCACCTCCAAATTTAGGGCTGCACTGACTACAAGAACCTCAACTTGGGTACACCTTAAATATCCCAGGAAATATAAAAATGGTTCAAAACATTGTGGTACTTACGTACGATGGAATATCCCTCAGCCATGAAATCAATGTCATAAGACCAGTAGCAGCAAAGTGAGTGGATTCAGGTACGAACATTCTAAGTGAAATAAGTCACACAGAAAAAGAAACTTATCATAAGATATCACTTATGAAGATCCTGTAAACATGGCTACACGTGAACTGAGTTAGGAAAGAGAACAGAGTCTCACATTTAGAAAACACTCTTATGCCTGCATAAAGGGGAAGGAGAGGTGGGGTGATGCATAAAACCAGAGTTTGATATAAGCACAGGGACCGTTTCAAAAACCAACTTTGGAATTGACAAGACCGACACCTTCCTCAGTGAAAGAGACTCAAAACCCCATATTTCCCACAGAGGAATATATCTGACTAGTAAGAATCTTAAAACCTATGTATTGATATGTCTCCATAAGGGAATCAAGTGTGTCTAGAGTGGCATAAACATGGCAGCGAGAATCAGCTCAAACCCACTATAAAAAGGAATTTCAAAAGCAAAACCAAAAAACAGGGAAATTCTTTACAATTCCTTCAGGGTGTCTGAGGAAACCTGGAAAGACCCTATCTACAATGACAGCTGGATGTGGCATAAGGCTGGACACTTGGGACTGAGAGGATTGGTGAGATTGGGTGAGCAAATGCAGACCCTTTCAAGCAATAATGCATGGCCCCCATTCCATGGGTCCCAACTCTCCAGGTTCAAGGGAATATTACTACAGCTATAACATGTACAGGAAACCTAGAGAATGGACACACTGTGAATACGAAAGGTTTCTAAAACTCAACGAATAGTCCCTCTCCTGGTGCCCCAGTTTGACTTTCCAACTGCCTTACTATCAATCTCCCAACTTGGAGAGACAGGCCCTTTAACCTCCTGGTTTGCACAGGTTCCCAATTTGGCAGAGGATGGAAGGGACGAGGGAGAACCCATGAGAGAGTAGCTGTTAGGCATTTGGACGGGCACATGTCACTCTAATTTCCCGGCAGGAAGAAGAATTAACCAAAGTCTCAGCCACCCACCGGGAACCAGTATAGGACATGATCCAAAATTTTGGACTTGTGTTCAGCTCACAAAAAACGAGTTGAGAAATGGAGCTCAGGGGCACAGCAATTCACAAACTGGCAGAGTGATAAAGGACAACTATCGTCCAAAAATCTGTTGAGGGAAGTCAACGAGGCGGACTTGAAAGCGAGACAAAATAGCAGGAAACAGATTTCAAGAGGTACGTTGGAATCGCCTGTAAAGCACAGGAAGAGGGGCACAACTTGGACAATGGTGCACTTGGCCAAAAAGGGCGTATGCGTTTTCTCCTGAATATATTCAGGAGAAAACGCATACGCCCTTTTTGGCCAAGCAAGCAAGCGGGCAATGCAAATCTGCACTACAAAAAAGTATCACTTCCCACTGGTCAAAAGGGACATCCACAAAATGTGTAAAAACCAGAAAGGCAAGACAGGCCCTGGAGAACTGGAAGCCTTGTTATGCTGATGGGCGGGATGTAAATTGCCAACTGCCTCACTGGAGGAGTGTATTGTGTTCCCTAAAACAAGTAAACAACAGAGCTACAGAGCCAAGGCCACTTCCAGTCTAGGGAATATACCTTGGGAAAACTGAAAATCAATAAGAAAGAGCCACCTCCAAATTTAGGGCTGCACTGACTACAAGAACCTCAACTTGGGTACACCTTAAATATCCCAGGAAATATAAAAATGGTTCAAAACATTGTGGTACTTACGTACGATGGAATATCCCTCAGCCATGAAATCAATGTCATAAGACCAGTAGCAGCAAAGTGAGTGGATTCAGGTACGATGATTCTAAGTGAAATAAGTCACACAGAAAAAGAAACTTATCATAAGATATCACTTATGAAGATCCTGTAAACATGGCTACACGTGAACTGAGTTAGGAAAGAGAACAGAGTCTCACATTTAGAAAACACTCTTATGCCAGCATAAAGGGGAAGGAGAGGTGGGGTGATGCATAAAACCAGAGTTTGATATAAGCACAGGGACCGTTCCAAAAACCAACTTTGGAATTGACAAGACCGACACCTTCCTTAGTGAAAGAGACTCAAAACCCCATATTTCCCACAGAGGAATATATCTGACTAGTAAGAATCTTAAAACCTATGTATTGATATGTCTCCATAAGGGAATCAAGTGTGTCTAGAGTGGCATAAACATGGCAGCGAGAATCAGCTCAAACCCACTATAAAAAGGAATTTCAAAAGCAAAACCAAAAAACAGGGAAATTCTTTACAATTCCTTCAGGGTGTCTCAGGAAACCTGGAAAGACCCTATCTACAATGACAGCTGGATGTGGCATAAGGCTGGACACTTGGGACTGAGAGGATTGGTGAGATTGGGTGAGCGAATGCAGACCCTTTCAAGCAATAATGCATGGCCCCCATTCCATGGGTCCCAACTCTCCAGGTTCAAGGGAATATTACTACAGCTATAACATGTACAGGAAACCTAGAGAATGGACACACTGTGAATACGAAAGGTTTCTAAAACTCAACGAATAGTCCCTCTCCTGGTGCTCCAGTTTGACTTTCCAACTGCCTTACTATCAATCTCCCAACTTGGAGAGACAGGCCCTTTAACCTCCTGGTTTGCACAGGTTCCCAATTTGGCAGAGGATGGAAGGGACGAGGGAGAACCCATGAGAGAGTAGCTGTTAGGCATTTGGACGGGCACATGTCACTCTAATTTCCCGGCAGGAAGAAGAATTAACCAAAGTCTCAGCCACCCACCGGGAACCAGTATAGGACATGATCCAAAATTTTGGACTTGCGTTCAGCTCACAAAAAACGAGTTGAGAAATGGAGCTCAGGGGCACAGCAATTCACAAACTGGCAGAGTGATAAAGGACAACTATCGTCCAAAAATCTTTTGAGGGAAGTCAACGAGGCGGACTTGAAAGCGAGGCAAAATAGCAGGAAACCGATTTCAAGAGGTACCTTGGAATCGCCTGTAAAGCACAGGAAGAGGGGCACAACTTGGACAATGGTGCACTTGGCCAAAAAGGGCGTATGCGTTTTCTCCTGAATATATTCAGGAGAAAACGCATACGCCCTTTTTGGCCAAGCAAGCAAGCGGGCAATGCAAATCTGCACTACAAAGAAATATCACTTCCCACCGGTCAAAAGGGACATCCACAAAATGTGTAAAAACCAGAAAGGCAAGACAAGCCCTGGAGAACTGGGAGCCTTGTTATGCGGATGGGCGGGATGTAAATTGCCAACTGCCTCACTGGAGGAGTGCATTGTGTTCCCTAAAACAAGTAAACAACAGAGCTACAGAGCCAAGGCCACTTCCAGTCTAGGGAATATACCTTGGGAAAACTGAAAATCAATAAGAAAGAGCCACCTCCAAAGTTAGGGCTGCACTGACTACAAGAACCTCAACTTGGGTACACCTTAAATATCCCAGGAAATATAAAAATGGTTCAAAACATTGTGGTACTTACGTACGATGGAATATCCCTCAGTCATGAAATCAATGTCATAAGACCAGTAGCAGCAAAGTGAGTGGATTCAGGTACGAAGATTCTAAGTGAAATAAGTCACACAGAAAAAGAAACTTATCATAAGATATCACTTATGAAGATCCTGTAAACATGGCTACACGTGAACTGAGTTAGGAAAGAGAACAGAGTCTCACATTTAGAAAACACTCTTATGCCAGCATAAAGGGGAAGGAGAGGTGGGGTGATGCATAAAACCAGAGTTTGATATAAGCACAGGGACCGTTTCAAAAACCAACTTTGGAATTGACAAGACCGACACCTTCCTCAGTGAAAGAGACTCAAAACCCCATATTTCCCACAGAGGAATATATCTGACTAGTAAGAATCTTAAAACTTATGTATTGATATGTCTCCATAAGGGAATCAAGTGTGTCTAGAGTGGCATAAACATGGCAGCGAGAATCAGCTCAAACCCACTATAAAAAGGAATTTCAAAAGCAAAACCAAAAAACAGGGAAATTCTTTACAATTCCTTCAGGGTGTCTGAGGAAACCTGGAAAGACCCTATCTACAATGACAGCTGGATGTGGCATAAGGCTGGACACTTGGGACTGAGAGGATTGGTGAGATTGGGTGAGCGAATGCAGACCCTTTCAAGCAATAATGCATGGCCCCCATTCCATGGGTCCCAACTCTCCAGGTTCAAGGGAATATTACTACAGCTATAACATGTACAGGAAACCTAGAGAATGGACACACTGTGAATACGAAAGGTTTCTAAAACTCAACGAATAGTCCCTCTCCTGGTGCTCCAGTTTGACTTTCCAACTGCCTTACTATCAATCTCCCAACTTGGAGAGACAGGCCCTTTAACCTCCTGGTTTGCACAGGTTCCCAATTTGGCAGAGGATGGAAGGGACGAGGGAGAACCCATGAGAGAGTAGCTCTTAGGCATTTGGACGGGCACATGTCACTCTAATTTCCCGGCAGGAAGAAGAATTAACCAAAGTCTCAGCCACCCACCGGGAACCAGTATAGGACATGATCCAAAATTTTGGACTTGTGTTCAGCTCACAAAAAACGAGTTGAGAAATGGAGCTCAGGGGCACAGCAATTCACAAACTGGCAGAGTGATAAAGGACAACTATCGTCCAAAAATCTGTTGAGGGAAGTCAACGAGGCGGACTTGAAAGCGAGGCAAAATAGCAGGAAACAGATTTCAAGAGGTACGTTGGAATCGCCTGTAAAGCACAGGAAGAGGGGCACAACTTGGACAATGGTGCACTTGGCCAAAAAGGGCGTATGCGTTTTCTCCTGAATATATTCAGGAGAAAACGCATACGCCCTTTTTGGCCAAGCAAGCAAGCGGGCAATGCAAATCTGCACTACAAAGAAGTATCACTTCCCACCGGTCAAAAGGGACATCCACAAAATGTGTAAAAACCAGAAAGGCAAGACAGGCCCTGGAGAACTGGAAGCCTTGTTATGCTGATGGGCGGGATGTAAATTGCCAACTGCCTCACTGGAGGAGTGTATTGTGTTCCCTAAAACAAGTAAACAACAGAGCTACAGAGCCAAGGCCACTTCCAGTCTAGGGAATATACCTTGGGAAAACTGAAAATCAATAAGAAAGAGCCACCTCCAAATTTAGGGCTGCACTGACTACAAGAACCTCAACTTGGGTACACCTTAAATATCCCAGGAAATATAAAAATGGTTCAAAACATTGTGGTACTTACGTACGATGGAATATCCCTCAGCCATGAAATCAATGTCATAAGACCAGTAGCAGCAAAGTGAGTGGATTCAGGTACGATGATTCTAAGTGAAATAAGTCACACAGAAAAAGAAACTTATCATAAGATATCACTTATGAAGATCCTGTAAACATGGCTACACGTGAACTGAGTTAGGAAAGAGAACAGAGTCTCACATTTAGAAAACACTCTTATGCCAGCATAAAGGGGAAGGAGAGGTGGGGTGATGCATAAAACCAGAGTTTGATATAAGCACAGGGACCGTTCCAAAAACCAACTTTGGAATTGACAAGACCGACACCTTCCTTAGTGAAAGAGACTCAAAACCCCATATTTCCCACAGAGGAATATATCTGACTAGTAAGAATCTTAAAACCTATGTATTGATATGTCTCCATAAGGGAATCAAGTGTGTCTAGAGTGGCATAAACATGGCAGCGAGAATCAGCTCAAACCCACTATAAAAAGGAATTTCAAAAGCAAAACCAAAAAACAGGGAAATTCTTTACAATTCCTTCAGGGTGTCTCAGGAAACCTGGAAAGACCCTATCTACAATGACAGCTGGATGTGGCATAAGGCTGGACACTTGGGACTGAGAGGATTGGTGAGATTGGGTGAGCGAATGCAGACCCTTTCAAGCAATAATGCATGGCCCCCATTCCATGGGTCCCAACTCTCCAGGTTCAAGGGAATATTACTACAGCTATAACATGTACAGGAAACCTAGAGAATGGACACACTGTGAATACGAAAGGTTTCTAAAACTCAACGAATAGTCCCTCTCCTGGTGCTCCAGTTTGACTTTCCAACTGCCTTACTATCAATCTCCCAACTTGGAGAGACAGGCCCTTTAACCTCCTGGTTTGCACAGGTTCCCAATTTGGCAGAGGATGGAAGGGACGAGGGAGAACCCATGAGAGAGTAGCTGTTAGGCATTTGGACGGGCACATGTCACTCTAATTTCCCGGCAGGAAGAAGAATTAACCAAAGTCTCAGCCACCCACCGGGAATCAGTATAGGACATGATCCAAAATTTTGGACTTGTGTTCAGCTCACAAAAAACGAGTTGAGAAATGGAGCTCAGGGGCACAGCAATTCAGAAACTGGCAGAGTGATAAAGGACAACTATCGTCCAAAAATCTTTTGAGGGAAGTCAACGAGGCGGACTTGAAAGCGAGGCAAAATAGCAGGAAACCGATTTCAAGAGGTACCTTGGAATCGCCTGTAAAGCACAGGAAGAGGGGCACAACTTGGACAATGGTGCACTTGGCCAAAAAGGGCGTATGCGTTTTCTCCTGAATATATTCAGGAGAAAACGCATACGCCCTTTTTGGCCAAGCAAGCAAGCGGGCAATGCAAATCTGCACTACAAAGAAATATCACTTCCCACCGGTCAAAAGGGACATCCACAAAATGTGTAAAAACCAGAAAGGCAAGACAAGCCCTGGAGAACTGGGAGCCTTGTTATGCGGATGGGCGGGATGTAAATTGCCAACTGCCTCACTGGAGGAGTGCATTGTGTTCCCTAAAACAAGTAAACAACAGAGCTACAGAGCCAAGGCCACTTCCAGTCTAGGGAATATACCTTGGGAAAACTGAAAATCAATAAGAAAGAGCCACCTCCAAAGTTAGGGCTGCACTGACTACAAGAACCTCAACTTGGGTACACCTTAAATATCCCAGGAAATATAAAAATGGTTCAAAACATTGTGGTACTTACGTACGATGGAATATCCCTCAGTCATGAAATCAATGTCATAAGACCAGTAGCAGCAAAGTGAGTGGATTCAGGTACGAAGATTCTAAGTGAAATAAGTCACACAGAAAAAGAAACTTATCATAAGATATCACTTATGAAGATCCTGTAAACATGGCTACACGTGAACTGAGTTAGGAAAGAGAACAGAGTCTCACATTTAGAAAACACTCTTATGCCAGCATAAAGGGGAAGGAGAGGTGGGGTGATGCATAAAACCAGAGTTTGATATAAGCACAGGGACCGTTTCAAAAACCAACTTTGGAATTGACAAGACCGACACCTTCCTCAGTGAAAGAGACTCAAAACCCCATATTTCCCACAGAGGAATATATCTGACTAGTAAGAATCTTAAAACTTATGTATTGATATGTCTCCATAAGGGAATCAAGTGTGTCTAGAGTGGCATAAACATGGCAGCGAGAATCAGCTCAAACCCACTATAAAAAGGAATTTCAAAAGCAAAACCAAAAAACAGGGAAATTCTTTACAATTCCTTCAGGGTGTCTGAGGAAACCTGGAAAGACCCTATCTACAATGACAGCTGGATGTGGCATAAGGCTGGACACTTGGGACTGAGAGGATTGGTGAGATTGGGTGAGCGAATGCAGACCCTTTCAAGCAATAATGCATGGCCCCCATTCCATGGGTCCCAACTCTCCAGGTTCAAGGGAATATTACTACAGCTATAACATGTACAGGAAACCTAGAGAATGGACACACTGTGAATACGAAAGGTTTCTAAAACTCAACGAATAGTCCCTCTCCTGGTGCTCCAGTTTGACTTTCCAACTGCCTTACTATCAATCTCCCAACTTGGAGAGACAGGCCCTTTAACCTCCTGGTTTGCACAGGTTCCCAATTTGGCAGAGGATGGAAGGGACGAGGGAGAACCCATGAGAGAGTAGCTCTTAGGCATTTGGACGGGCACATGTCACTCTAATTTCCCGGCAGGAAGAAGAATTAACCAAAGTCTCAGCCACCCACCGGGAACCAGTATAGGACATGATCCAAAATTTTGGACTTGTGTTCAGCTCACAAAAAACGAGTTGAGAAATGGAGCTCAGGGGCACAGCAATTCACAAACTGGCAGAGTGATAAAGGACAACTATCGTCCAAAAATCTGTTGAGGGAAGTCAACGAGGCGGACTTGAAAGCGAGGCAAAATAGCAGGAAACAGATTTCAAGAGGTACGTTGGAATCGCCTGTAAAGCACAGGAAGAGGGGCACAACTTGGACAATGGTGCACTTGGCCAAAAAGGGCGTATGCGTTTTCTCCTGAATATATTCAGGAGAAAACGCATACGCCCTTTTTGGCCAAGCAAGCAAGCGGGCAATGCAAATCTGCACTACAAAGAAGTATCACTTCCCACCGGTCAAAAGGGACATCCACAAAATGTGTAAAAACCAGAAAGGCAAGACAGGCCCTGGAGAACTGGAAGCCTTGTTATGCTGATGGGCGGGATGTAAATTGCCAACTGCCTCACTGGAGGAGTGTATTGTGTTCCCTAAAACAAGTAAACAACAGAGCTACAGAGCCAAGGCCACTTCCAGTCTAGGGAATATACCTTGGGAAAACTGAAAATCAATAAGAAAGAGCCACCTCCAAATTTAGGGCTGCACTGACTACAAGAACCTCAACTTGGGTACACCTTAAATATCCCAGGAAATATAAAAATGGTTCAAAACATTGTGGTACTTACGTACGATGGAATATCCCTCAGCCATGAAATCAATGTCATAAGACCAGTAGCAGCAAAGTGAGTGGATTCAGGTACGATGATTCTAAGTGAAATAAGTCACACAGAAAAAGAAACTTATCATAAGATATCACTTATGAAGATCCTGTAAACATGGCTACACGTGAACTGAGTTAGGAAAGAGAACAGAGTCTCACATTTAGAAAACACTCTTATGCCAGCATAAAGGGGAAGGAGAGGTGGGGTGATGCATAAAACCAGAGTTTGATATAAGCACAGGGACCGTTCCAAAAACCAACTTTGGAATTGACAAGACCGACACCTTCCTTAGTGAAAGAGACTCAAAACCCCATATTTCCCACAGAGGAATATATCTGACTAGTAAGAATCTTAAAACCTATGTATTGATATGTCTCCATAAGGGAATCAAGTGTGTCTAGAGTGGCATAAACATGGCAGCGAGAATCAGCTCAAACCCACTATAAAAAGGAATTTCAAAAGCAAAACCAAAAAACAGGGAAATTCTTTACAATTCCTTCAGGGTGTCTCAGGAAACCTGGAAAGACCCTATCTACAATGACAGCTGGATGTGGCATAAGGCTGGACACTTGGGACTGAGAGGATTGGTGAGATTGGGTGAGCGAATGCAGACCCTTTCAAGCAATAATGCATGGCCCCCATTCCATGGGTCCCAACTCTCCAGGTTCAAGGGAATATTACTACAGCTATAACATGTACAGGAAACCTAGAGAATGGACACACTGTGAATACGAAAGGTTTCTAAAACTCAACGAATAGTCCCTCTCCTGGTGCTCCAGTTTGACTTTCCAACTGCCTTACTATCAATCTCCCAACTTGGAGAGACAGGCCCTTTAACCTCCTGGTTTGCACAGGTTCCCAATTTGGCAGAGGATGGAAGGGACGAGGGAGAACCCATGAGAGAGTAGCTGTTAGGCATTTGGACGGGCACATGTCACTCTAATTTCCCGGCAGGAAGAAGAATTAACCAAAGTCTCAGCCACCCACCGGGAATCAGTATAGGACATGATCCAAAATTTTGGACTTGTGTTCAGCTCACAAAAAACGAGTTGAGAAATGGAGCTCAGGGGCACAGCAATTCAGAAACTGGCAGAGTGATAAAGGACAACTATCGTCCAAAAATCTGTTGAGGGAAGTCAACGAGGCGGACTTGAAAGCGAGGCAAAATAGCAGGAAACAGATTTCAAGAGGTACCTTGGAATCGCCTGTAAAGCACAGGAAGAGGGGCACAACTTGGACAATGGTGCACTTGGCCAAAAAGGGCGTATGCGTTTTCTCCTGAATATATTCAGGAGAAAACGCATACGCCCTTTTTGGCCAAGCAAGCAAGCGGGCAATGCAAATCTGCACTACAAAAAAGTATCACTTCCCACTGGTCAAAAGGGACATCCACAAAATGTGTAAAAACCAGAAAGGCAAGACAGGCCCTGGAGAACTGGAAGCCTTGTTATGCTGATGGGCGGGATGTAAATTGCCAACTGCCTCACTGGAGGAGTGCATTGTGTTCCCTAAAACAAGTAAACAACAGAGCTACAGAGCCAAGGCCACTTCCAGTCTAGGGAATATACCTTGGGAAAACTGAAAATCAATAAGAAAGAGCCACCTCCAAATTTAGGGCTGCACTGACTACAAGAACCTCAACTTGGGTACACCTTAAATATCCCAGGAAATATAAAAATGGTTCAAAACATTGTGGTACTTACGTACGATGGAATATCCCTCAGCCATGAAATCAATGTCATAAGACCAGTAGCAGCAAAGTGAGTGGATTCAGGTACGATGATTCTAAGTGAAATATGTCACACAGAAAAAGAAACTTATCATAAGATATCACTTATGAAGATCCTGTAAACATGGCTACACGTGAACTGAGTTAGGAAAGAGAACAGAGTCTCACATTTAGAAAACACTCTTATGCCAGCATAAAGGGGAAGGAGAGGTGGGGTGATGCATAAAACCAGAGTTTGATATAAGCACAGGGACCGTTCCAAAAACCAACTTTGGAATTGACAAGACCGACACCTTCCTTAGTGAAAGAGACTCAAAACCCCATATTTCCCACAGAGGAATATATCTGACTAGTAAGAATCTTAAAACCTATGTATTGATATGTCTCCATAAGGGAATCAAGTGTGTCTAGAGTGGCATAAACATGGCAGCGAGAATCAGCTCAAACCCACTATAAAAAGTAATTTCAAAAGCAAAACCAAAAAACAGGGAAATTCTTTACAATTCCTTCAGGGTGTCTGAGGAAACCTGGAAAGACCCTATCTACAATGACAGCTGGATGTGGCATAAGGCTGGACACTTGGGACTGAGAGGATTGGTGAGATTGGGTGAGCAAATGCAGACCCTTTCAAGCAATAATGCATGGCCCCCATTCCATGGGTCCCAACTCTCCAGGTTCAAGGGAATATTACTACAGCTATAACATGTACAGGAAACCTAGAGAATGGACACACTGTGAATACGAAAGGTTTCTAAAACTCAACGAATAGTCCCTCTCCTGGTGCTCCAGTTTGACTTTCCAACTGCCTTACTATCAATCTCCCAACTTGGAGAGACAGGCCCTTTAACCTCCTGGTTTGCACAGGTTCCCAATTTGGCAGAGGATGGAAGGGACGAGGGAGAACCCATGAGAGAGTAGCTGTTAGGCATTTGGACGGGCACATGTCACTCTAATTTCCCGGCAGGAAGAAGAATTGACCAAAGTCTCAGCCACCCACCGGGAACCAGTATAGGACATGATCCAAAATTTTGGACTTGCGTTCAGCTCACAAAAAACGAGTTGAGAAATGGAGCTCAGGGGCACAGCAATTCACAAACTGGCAGAGTGATAAAGGACAACTATCGTCCAAAAATCTGTTGAGGGAAGTCAACGAGGCGGACTTGAAAGCGAGGCAAAATAGCAGGAAACAGATTTCAAGAGGTACGTTGGAATCGCCTGTAAAGCACAGGAAGAGGGGCACAACTTGGACAATGGTGCACTTGGCCAAAAAGGGCGTATGCGTTTTCTCCTGAATATATTCAGGAGAAAACGCATACGCCCTTTTTGGCCAAGCAAGCAAGCGGGCAATGCAAATCTGCACTACAAAGAAGTATCACTTCCCACCGGTCAAAAGGGACATCCACAAAAAGTGTAAAAAAAAGAAAGGCAAGACAGGCCCTGGAGAACTGGGAGCCTTGTTATGCTGATGGGCGGGATGTAAACTGCCAACTGCCTCACTGGAGGAGTGCATTGTGTTCCCTAAAACAAGTAAACAACAGAGCTACAGAGCCAAAGCCACTTCCAGTCTAGGGAATATACCTTGGGAAAACTGAAAATCAATAAGAAAGAGCCACCTCCAAATTTAGGGCTGCACTGGCTACAAGAACCTCAACTTGGGTACACCTTAAATATCCAGGAAATATAAAAATGGTTCAAAACATTGTGGTACTTACGTACGATGGAATATCCCTCAGCCATGAAATCAATGTCATAAGACCAGTAGCAGCAAAGTGAGTGGATTCAGGTACGATGATTCTAAGTGAAATAAGTCACACAGAAAAAGAAACTTATCATAAGATATCACTTATGAAGATCCTGTAAACATGGCTACACGTGAACTGAGTTAGGAAAGAGAACAGAGTCTCACATTTAGAAAACACTCTTATGCCAGCATAAAGGGGAAGGAGAGGTGGGGTGATGCATAAAACCAGAGTTTGATATAAGCACAGGGACCGTTCCAAAAACCAACTTTGGAATTGACAAGACCGACACCTTCCTTAGTGAAAGAGACTCAAAACCCCATATTTCCCACAGAGGAATATATCTGACTAGTAAGAATCTTAAAACCTATGTATTGATATGTCTCCATAAGGGAATCAAGTGTGTCTAGAGTGGCATAAACATGGCAGCGAGAATCAGCTCAAACCCACTATAAAAAGTAATTTCAAAAGCAAAACCAAAAAACAGGGAAATTCTTTACAATTCCTTCAGGGTGTCTGAGGAAACCTGGAAAGACCCTATCTACAATGACAGCTGGATGTGGCATAAGGCTGGACACTTGGGACTGAGAGGATTGGTGAGATTGGGTGAGCAAATGCAGACCCTTTCAAGCAATAATGCATGGCCCCCATTCCATGGGTCCCAACTCTCCAGGTTCAAGGGAATATTACTACAGCTATAACATGTACAGGAAACCTAGAGAATGGACACAATGTGAATACGAAAGGTTTCTAAAACTCAACGAATAGTCCCTCTCCTGGTGCTCCAGTTTGACTTTCCAACTGCCTTACTATCAATCTCCCAACTTGGAGAGACAGGCCCTTTAACCTCCTGGTTTGCACAGGTTCCCAATTTGGCAGAGGATGGAAGGGACGAGGGAGAACCCATGAGAGAGTAGCTGTTAGGCATTTGGACGGGCACATGTCACTCTAATTTCCCGGCAGGAAGAAGAATTGACCAAAGTCTCAGCCACCCACCGGGAACCAGTATAGGACATGATCCAAAATTTTGGACTTGCGTTCAGCTCACAAAAAACGAGTTGAGAAATGGAGCTCAGGGGCACAGCAATTCACAAACTGGCAGAGTGATAAAGGACAACTATCGTCCAAAAATCTGTTGAGGGAAGTCAACGAGGCGGACTTGAAAGCGAGGCAAAATAGCAGGAAACAGATTTCAAGAGGTACGTTGGAATCGCCTGTAAAGCACAGGAAGAGGGGCACAACTTGGACAATGGTGCACTTGGCCAAAAAGGGCGTATGCGTTTTCTCCTGAATATATTCAGGAGAAAACGCATACGCCCTTTTTGGCCAAGCAAGCAAGCGGGCAATGCAAATCTGCACTACAAAGAAGTATCACTTCCCACCGGTCAAAAGGGACATCCACAAAAAGTGTAAAAAAAAGAAAGGCAAGACAGGCCCTGGAGAACTGGGAGCCTTGTTATGCTGATGGGCGGGATGTAAACTGCCAACTGCCTCACTGGAGGAGTGCATTGTGTTCCCTAAAACAAGTAAACAACAGAGCTACAGAGCCAAAGCCACTTCCAGTCTAGGGAATATACCTTGGGAAAACTGAAAATCAATAAGAAAGAGCCACCTCCAAATTTAGGGCTGCACTGGCTACAAGAACCTCAACTTGGGTACACCTTAAATATCCAGGAAATATAAAAATGGTTCAAAACATTGTGGTACTTACGTACGATGGAATATCCCTCAGCCATGAAATCAATGTCATAAGACCAGTAGCAGCAAAGTGAGTGGATTCAGGTACGATGATTCTAAGTGAAATAAGTCACACAGAAAAAGAAACTTATCATAAGATATCACTTATGAAGATCCTGTAAACATGGCTACACGTGAACTGAGTTAGGAAAGAGAACAGAGTCTCACATTTAGAAAACACTCTTATGCCAGCATAAAGGGGAAGGAGAGGTGGGGTGATGCATAAAACCAGAGTTTGATATAAGCACAGGGACCGTTCCAAAAACCAACTTTGGAATTGACAAGACCGACACCTTCCTTAGTGAAAGAGACTCAAAACCCCATATTTCCCACAGAGGAATATATCTGACTAGTAAGAATCTTAAAACCTATGTATTGATATGTCTCCATAAGGGAATCAAGTGTGTCTAGAGTGGCATAAACATGGCAGCGAGAATCAGCTCAAACCCACTATAAAAAGTAATTTCAAAAGCAAAACCAAAAAACAGGGAAATTCTTTACAATTCCTTCAGGGTGTCTGAGGAAACCTGGAAAGACCCTATCTACAATGACAGCTGGATGTGGCATAAGGCTGGACACTTGGGACTGAGAGGATTGGTGAGATTGGGTGAGCAAATGCAGACCCTTTCAAGCAATAATGCATGGCCCCCATTCCATGGGTCCCAACTCTCCAGGTTCAAGGGAATATTACTACAGCTATAACATGTACAGGAAACCTAGAGAATGGACACACTGTGAATACGAAAGGTTTCTAAAACTCAACGAATAGTCCCTCTCCTGGTGCTCCAGTTTGACTTTCCAACTGCCTTACTATCAATCTCCCAACTTGGAGAGACAGGCCCTTTAACCTCCTGGTTTGCACAGGTTCCCAATTTGGCAGAGGATGGAAGGGACGAGGGAGAACCCATGAGAGAGTAGCTGTTAGGCATTTGGACGGGCACATGTCACTCTAATTTCCCGGCAGGAAGAAGAATTAACCAAAGTCTCAGCCACCCACCGGGAACCAGTATAGGACATGATCCAAAATTTTGGACTTGCGTTCAGCTCACAAAAAACGAGTTGAGAAATGGAGCTCAGGGGCACAGCAATTCACAAACTGGCAGAGTGATAAAGGACAACTATCGTCCAAAAATCTGTTGAGGGAAGTCAACGAGGCGGACTTGAAAGCGAGGCAAAATAGCAGGAAACAGATTTCAAGAGGTACGTTGGAATCGCCTGTAAAGCACAGGAAGAGGGGCACAACTTGGACAATGGTGCACTTGGCCAAAAAGGGCGTATGCGTTTTCTCCTGAATATATTCAGGAGAAAACGCATACGCCCTTTTTGGCCAAGCAAGCAAGCGGGCAATGCAAATCTGCACTACAAAGAAGTATCACTTCCCACCGGTCAAAAGGGACATCCACAAAAAGTGTAAAAACCAGAAAGGCAAGACAGGCCCTGGAGAACTGGGAGCCTTGTTATGCTGATGGGCGGGATGTAAACTGCCAACTGCGTCACTGGAGGAGTGCATTGTGTTCCCTAAAACAAGTAAACAACAGAGCTACAGAGCCAAAGCCACTTCCAGTCTAGGGAATATACCTTGGGAAAACTGAAAATCAATAAGAAAGAGCCACCTCCAAATTTAGAGCTGCACTGGCTACAAGAACCTCAACTTGGGTACACCTTAAATATCCCAGGAAATATAAAAATGGTTCAAAACATTGTGGTACTTACGTACGATGGAATATCCCTCAGCCATGAAATCAATGTCATAAGACCAGTAGCAGCAAAGTGAGTGGATTCAGGTACGATTATTCTAAGTGAAATAAGTCACACAGAAAAAGAAACTTATCATAAGATATCACTTATGAAGATCCTGTAAACATGGCTACACGTGAACTGAGTTAGGAAAGAGAACAGAGTCTCACATTTAGAAAACACTCTTATGCCTGCATAAAGGGGATGGAGAGGTGGGGTGATGCATAAAACCAGAGTTTGATATAAGCACAGGGACCGTTCCAAAAACCAACTTTGGAATAGACAAGACCTACACCTTCCTCAGTGAAAGAGACTCAAAACCCCATATTTCCCGCAGAGGAATATATCTGACTAGTAAGAATCTTAAAACCTATGTATTGATATGACTCCATAAGGGAATCAAGTGTGTCTAGAGTGGCATAAACATGGCAGCGAGAATCAGCTCAAACCCACTATAAAAAGGAATTTCAAAAGCAAAACCAAAAAACAGGGAAATTCTTTACAATTCCTTCAGGGTGTCTGAGGAAACCTGGAAAGACCCTATCTACAATGACAGCTGGATGTGGCATAAGGCTGGACACTTGGGACTGAGAGGATTGGTGAGATTGGGTGAGCAAATGCAGACCCTTTCAAGCAATAATGCATGGCCCCCATTCCATGGGTCCCAACTCTCCAGGTTCAAGGGAATATTACTACAGCTATAACATGTACAGGAAACCTAGAGAATGGACACACTGTGAATACGAAAGGTTTCTAAAACTCAACGAATAGTCCCTCTCCTGGTGCTCCAGTTTGACTTTCCAACTGCCTTACTATCAATCTCCCAACTTGGAGAGACAGGCCCTTTAACCTCCTGGTTTGCACAGGTTCCCAATTTGGCAGAGGATGGAAGGGACGAGGGAGAACCCATGAGAGAGTAGCTGTTAGGCATTTGGACGGGCACATGTCACTCTAATTTCCCGGCAGGAAGAAGAATTAACCAAAGTCTCAGCCACCCACCGGGAACCAGTATAGGACATGATCCAAAATTTTGGACTTGCGTTCAGCTCACAAAAAACGAGTTGAGAAATGGAGCTCAGGGACACAGCAATTCACAAACTGGCAGAGTGATAAAGGACAACTATCGTCCAAAAATCTGTTGAGGGAAGTCAACGAGGCGGACTTGAAAGCGAGGCAAAATAGCAGGAAACAGATTTCAAGAGGTACCTTGGAATCGCCTGTAAAGCACAGGAAGAGGGGCACAACTTGGACAATGGTGCACTTGGCCAAAAAGGGCGTATGCGTTTTCTCCTGAATATATTCAGGAGAAAACGCATACGCCCTTTTTGGCCAAGCAAGCAAGCGGGCAATGCAAATCTGCACTACAAAGAAGTATCACTTCCCACCGGTCAAAAGGGACATCCACAAAATGTGTAAAAACCAGAAAGGCAAGACAGGCCCTGGAGAACTGGGAGCCTTGTTATGCTGATGGGCGGGATGTAAATTGCCAACTGCCTCACTGGAGGAGTGCATTGTGTTCCCTAAAACAAGTAATCAACAGAGCTACAGAGCCAAGGCCACTTCCAGTCTAGGGAATATACCTTGGGAAAACTGAAAATCAATAAGAAAGAGCCACCTCCAAATTTAGGGCTGCACTGACTACAAGAACCTCAACTTGGGTACACCTTAAATATCCCAGGAAATATAAAAATGGTTCAAAACATTGTGGTACTTACGTACGATGGAATATCCCTCAGCCATGAAATCAATGTCATAAGACCAGTAGCAGCAAAGTGAGTGGATTCAGGTACGATGATTCTAAGTGAAATAAGTCACACAGAAAAAGAAACTTATCATAAGATATCACTTGTGAAGATCCTGTAAACATGGCTACACGTGAACTGAGTTAGGAAAGAGAACAGAGTCTCACATTTAGAAAACACTCTTATGCCTGCATAAAGGGGAAGGAGAGGTGGGGTGATGCATAAAACCAGAGTTTGATATAAGCACAGGGACCGTTTCAAAAACCAACTTTGGAATAGACAAGACCTACACCTTCCTCAGTGAAAGAGACTCAAAACCCCATATTTCCCACAGAGGAATATATCTGACTAGTAAGAATCTTAAAACCTATGTATTGATATGTCTCCATAAGGGAATCAAGTGTGTCTAGAGTGGCATAAACATGGCAGCGAGAATAAGCTCAAACCCACTATAAAAAGGAATTTCAACAGCAAAACCAAAAAACAGGGAAATTCTTTACAATTCCTTCAGGGTGTCTGAGGAAACCTGGAAAGACCCTATCTACAATGACAGCTGGATGTGGCATAAGGCTGGACACTTGGGACTGAGAGGATTGGTGAGATTGGGTGAGCAAATGCAGACCCTTTCAAGCAATAATGCATGGCCCCCATTCCATGGGTCCCAACTCTCCAGGTTCAAGGGAATATTACTACAGCTATAACATGTACAGGAAACCTAGAGAATGGACACACTGTGAATACGAAAGGTTTCTAAAACTCAACGAATAGTCCCTCTCCTGGTGCTCCAGTTTGACTTTCCAACTGCCTTACTATCAATCTCCCAACTTGGAGAGACAGGCCCTTTAACCTCCTGGTTTGCACAGGTTCCCAATTTGGCAGAGGATGGAAGGGACGAGGGAGAACCCATGAGAGAGTAGCTGTTAGGCATTTGGACGGGCACATGTCACTCTAATTTCCCGGCAGGAAGAAGAATTGACCAAAGTCTCAGCCACCCACCGGGAACCAGTATAGGACATGATCCAAAATTTTGGACTTGCGTTCAGCTCACAAAAAACGAGTTGAGAAATGGAGCTCAGGGGCACAGCAATTCACAAACTGGCAGAGTGATAAAGGACAACTATCGTCCAAAAATCTGTTGAGGGAAGTCAACGAGGCGGACTTGAAAGCGAGGCAAAATAGCAGGAAACAGATTTCAAGAGGTACCTTGGAATCGCCTGTAAAGCACAGGAAGAGGGGCACAACTTGGACAATGGTGCACTTGGCCAAAAAGGGCGTATGCGTTTTCTCCTGAATATATTCAGGAGAAAACGCATACGCCCTTTTTGGCCAAGCAAGCAAGCGGGCAATGCAAATCTGCACTACAAAGAAGTATCACTTCCCACCGGTCAAAAGGGACATCCACAAAAAGTGTAAAAAAAAGAAAGGCAAGACAGGCCCTGGAGAACTGGGAGCCTTGTTATGCTGATGGGCGGGATGTAAACTGCCAACTGCCTCACTGGAGGAGTGCATTGTGTTCCCTAAAACAAGTAAACAACAGAGCTACAGAGCCAAAGCCACTTCCAGTCTAGGGAATATACCTTGGGAAAACTGAAAATCAATAAGAAAGAGCCACCTCCAAATTTAGGGCTGCACTGGCTACAAGAACCTCAACTTGGGTACACCTTAAATATCCAGGAAATATAAAAATGGTTCAAAACATTGTGGTACTTACGTACGATGGAATATCCCTCAGCCATGAAATCAATGTCATAAGACCAGTAGCAGCAAAGTGAGTGGATTCAGGTACGATGATTCTAAGTGAAATAAGTCACACAGAAAAAGAAACTTATCATAAGATATCACTTATGAAGATCCTGTAAACATGGCTACACGTGAACTGAGTTAGGAAAGAGAACAGAGTCTCACATTTAGAAAACACTCTTATGCCAGCATAAAGGGGAAGGAGAGGTGGGGTGATGCATAAAACCAGAGTTTGATATAAGCACAGGGACCGTTCCAAAAACCAACTTTGGAATTGACAAGACCGACACCTTCCTTAGTGAAAGAGACTCAAAACCCCATATTTCCCACAGAGGAATATATCTGACTAGTAAGTATCTTAAAACCTATGTATTGATATGTCTCCATAAGGGAATCAAGTGTGTCTAGAGTGGCATAAACATGGCAGCGAGAATCAGCTCAAACCCACTATAAAAAGTAATTTCAAAAGCAAAACCAAAAAACAGGGAAATTCTTTACAATTCCTTCAGGGTGTCTGAGGAAACCTGGAAAGACCCTATCTACAATGACAGCTGGATGTGGCATAAGGCTGGACACTTGGGACTGAGAGGATTGGTGAGATTGGGTGAGCAAATGCAGACCCTTTCAAGCAATAATGCATGGCCCCCATTCCATGGGTCCCAACTCTCCAGGTTCAAGGGAATATTACTACAGCTATAACATGTACAGGAAACCTAGAGAATGGACACACTGTGAATACGAAAGGTTTCTAAAACTCAACGAATAGTCCCTCTCCTGGTGCTCCAGTTTGACTTTCCAACTGCCTTACTATCAATCTCCCAACTTGGAGAGACAGGCCCTTTAACCTCCTGGTTTGCACAGGTTCCCAATTTGGCAGAGGATGGAAGGGACGAGGGAGAACCCATGAGAGAGTAGCTGTTAGGCATTTGGACGGGCACATGTCACTCTAATTTCCCGGCAGGAAGAAGAATTGACCAAAGTCTCAGCCACCCACCGGGAACCAGTATAGGACATGATCCAAAATTTTGGACTTGCGTTCAGCTCACAAAAAACGAGTTGAGAAATGGAGCTCAGGGGCACAGCAATTCACAAACTGGCAGAGTGATAAAGGACAACTATCGTCCAAAAATCTGTTGAGGGAAGTCAACGAGGCGGACTTGAAAGCGAGGCAAAATAGCAGGAAACAGATTTCAAGAGGTACGTTGGAATCGCCTGTAAAGCACAGGAAGAGGGGCACAACTTGGACAATGGTGCACTTGGCCAAAAAGGGCGTATGCGTTTTCTCCTGAATATATTCAGGAGAAAACGCATACGCCCTTTTTGGCCAAGCAAGCAAGCGGGCAATGCAAATCTGCACTACAAAGAAGTATCACTTCCCACCGGTCAAAAGGGACATCCACAAAAAGTGTAAAAAAAAGAAAGGCAAGACAGGCCCTGGAGAACTGGGAGCCTTGTTATGCTGATGGGCGGGATGTAAACTGCCAACTGCCTCACTGGAGGAGTGCATTGTGTTCCCTAAAACAAGTAAACAACAGAGCTACAGAGCCAAAGCCACTTCCAGTCTAGGGAATATACCTTGGGAAAACTGAAAATCAATAAGAAAGAGCCACCTCCAAATTTAGGGCTGCACTGGCTACAAGAACCTCAACTTGGGTACACCTTAAATATCCAGGAAATATAAAAATGGTTCAAAACATTGTGGTACTTACGTACGATGGAATATCCCTCAGCCATGAAATCAATGTCATAAGACCAGTAGCAGCAAAGTGAGTGGATTCAGGTACGATGATTCTAAGTGAAATAAGTCACACAGAAAAAGAAACTTATCATAAGATATCACTTATGAAGATCCTGTAAACATGGCTACACGTGAACTGAGTTAGGAAAGAGAACAGAGTCTCACATTTAGAAAACACTCTTATGCCAGCATAAAGGGGAAGGAGAGGTGGGGTGATGCATAAAACCAGAGTTTGATATAAGCACAGGGACCGTTCCAAAAACCAACTTTGGAATTGACAAGACCGACACCTTCCTTAGTGAAAGAGACTCAAAACCCCATATTTCCCACAGAGGAATATATCTGACTAGTAAGAATCTTAAAACCTATGTATTGATATGTCTCCATAAGGGAATCAAGTGTGTCTAGAGTGGCATAAACATGGCAGCGAGAATCAGCTCAAACCCACTATAAAAAGTAATTTCAAAAGCAAAACCAAAAAACAGGGAAATTCTTTACAATTCCTTCAGGGTGTCTGAGGAAACCTGGAAAGACCCTATCTACAATGACAGCTGGATGTGGCATAAGGCTGGACACTTGGGACTGAGAGGATTGGTGAGATTGGGTGAGCAAATGCAGACCCTTTCAAGCAATAATGCATGGCCCCCATTCCATGGGTCCCAACTCTCCAGGTTCAAGGGAATATTACTACAGCTATAACATGTACAGGAAACCTAGAGAATGGACACACTGTGAATACGAAAGGTTTCTAAAACTCAACGAATAGTCCCTCTCCTGGTGCTCCAGTTTGACTTTCCAACTGCCTTACTATCAATCTCCCAACTTGGAGAGACAGGCCCTTTAACCTCCTGGTTTGCACAGGTTCCCAATTTGGCAGAGGATGGAAGGGACGAGGGAGAACCCATGAGAGAGTAGCTGTTAGGCATTTGGACGGGCACATGTCACTCTAATTTCCCGGCAGGAAGAAGAATTAACCAAAGTCTCAGCCACCCACCGGGAACCAGTATAGGACATGATCCAAAATTTTGGACTTGCGTTCAGCTCACAAAAAACGAGTTGAGAAATGGAGCTCAGGGGCACAGCAATTCACAAACTGGCAGAGTGATAAAGGACAACTATCGTCCAAAAATCTGTTGAGGGAAGTCAACGAGGCGGACTTGAAAGCGAGGCAAAATAGCAGGAAACAGATTTCAAGAGGTACGTTGGAATCGCCTGTAAAGCACAGGAAGAGGGGCACAACTTGGACAATGGTGCACTTGGCCAAAAAGGGCGTATGCGTTTTCTCCTGAATATATTCAGGAGAAAACGCATACGCCCTTTTTGGCCAAGCAAGCAAGCGGGCAATGCAAATCTGCACTACAAAGAAGTATCACTTCCCACCGGTCAAAAGGGACATCCACAAAAAGTGTAAAAACCAGAAAGGCAAGACAGGCCCTGGAGAACTGGGAGCCTTGTTATGCTGATGGGCGGGATGTAAACTGCCAACTGCGTCACTGGAGGAGTGCATTGTGTTCCCTAAAACAAGTAAACAACAGAGCTACAGAGCCAAAGCCACTTCCAGTCTAGGGAATATACCTTGGGAAAACTGAAAATCAATAAGAAAGAGCCACCTCCAAATTTAGAGCTGCACTGTCTACAAGAACCTCAACTTGGGTACACCTTAAATATCCCAGGAAATATAAAAATGGTTCAAAACATTGTGGTACTTACGTACGATGGAATATCCCTCAGCCATGAAATCAATGTCATAAGACCAGTAGCAGCAAAGTGAGTGGATTCAGGTACGATGATTCTAAGTGAAATAAGTCACACAGAAAAAGAAACTTATCATAAGATATCACTTATGAAGATCCTGTAAACATGGCTACACGTGAACTGAGTTAGGAAAGAGAACAGAGTCTCACATTTAGAAAACACTCTTATGCCTGCATAAAGGGGATGGAGAGGTGGGGTGATGCATAAAACCAGAGTTTGATATAAGCACAGGGACCGTTCCAAAAACCAACTTTGGAATAGACAAGACCTACACCTTCCTCAGTGAAAGAGACTCAAAACCCCATATTTCCCGCAGAGGAATATATCTGACTAGTAAGAATCTTAAAACCTATGTATTGATATGACTCCATAAGGGAATCAAGTGTGTCTAGAGTGGCATAAACATGGCAGCGAGAATCAGCTCAAACCCACTATAAAAAGGAATTTCAAAAGCAAAACCAAAAAACAGGGAAATTCTTTACAATTCCTTCAGGGTGTCTGAGGAAACCTGGAAAGACCCTATCTACAATGACAGCTGGATGTGGCATAAGGCTGGACACTTGGGACTGAGAGGATTGGTGAGATTGGGTGAGCAAATGCAGACCCTTTCAAGCAATAATGCATGGCCCCCATTCCATGGGTCCCAACTCTCCAGGTTCAAGGGAATATTACTACAGCTATAACATGTACAGGAAACCTAGAGAATGGACACACTGTGAATACGAAAGGTTTCTAAAACTCAACGAATAGTCCCTCTCCTGGTGCTCCAGTTTGACTTTCCAACTGCCTTACTATCAATCTCCCAACTTGGAGAGACAGGCCCTTTAACCTCCTGGTTTGCACAGGTTCCCAATTTGGCAGAGGATGGAAGGGACGAGGGAGAACCCATGAGAGAGTAGCTGTTAGGCATTTGGACGGGCACATGTCACTCTAATTTCCCGGCAGGAAGAAGAATTAACCAAAGTCTCAGCCACCCACCGGGAACCAGTATAGGACATGATCCAAAATTTTGGACTTGCGTTCAGCTCACAAAAAACGAGTTGAGAAATGGAGCTCAGGGACACAGCAATTCACAAACTGGCAGAGTGATAAAGGACAACTATCGTCCAAAAATCTGTTGAGGGAAGTCAACGAGGCGGACTTGAAAGCGAGGCAAAATAGCAGGAAACAGATTTCAAGAGGTACCTTGGAATCGCCTGTAAAGCACAGGAAGAGGGGCACAACTTGGACAATGGTGCACTTGGCCAAAAAGGGCGTATGCGTTTTCTCCTGAATATATTCAGGAGAAAACGCATACGCCCTTTTTGGCCAAGCAAGCAAGCGGGCAATGCAAATCTGCACTACAAAGAAGTATCACTTCCCACCGGTCAAAAGGGACATCCACAAAATGTGTAAAAACCAGAAAGGCAAGACAGGCCCTGGAGAACTGGGAGCCTTGTTATGCTGATGGGCGGGATGTAAATTGCCAACTGCCTCACTGGAGGAGTGCATTGTGTTCCCTAAAACAAGTAATCAACAGAGCTACAGAGCCAAGGCCACTTCCAGTCTAGGGAATATACCTTGGGAAAACTGAAAATCAATAAGAAAGAGCCACCTCCAAATTTAGGGCTGCACTGACTACAAGAACCTCAACTTGGGTACACCTTAAATATCCCAGGAAATATAAAAATGGTTCAAAACATTGTGGTACTTACGTACGATGGAATATCCCTCAGCCATGAAATCAATGTCATAAGACCAGTAGCAGCAAAGTGAGTGGATTCAGGTACGATGATTCTAAGTGAAATAAGTCACACAGAAAAAGAAACTTATCATAAGATATCACTTGTGAAGATCCTGTAAACATGGCTACACGTGAACTGAGTTAGGAAAGAGAACAGAGTCTCACATTTAGAAAACACTCTTATGCCTGCATAAAGGGGAAGGAGAGGTGGGGTGATGCATAAAACCAGAGTTTGATATAAGCACAGGGACCGTTTCAAAAACCAACTTTGGAATAGACAAGACCTACACCTTCCTCAGTGAAAGAGACTCAAAACCCCATATTTCCCACAGAGGAATATATCTGACTAGTAAGAATCTTAAAACCTATGTATTGATATGTCTCCATAAGGGAATCAAGTGTGTCTAGAGTGGCATAAACATGGCAGCGAGAATAAGCTCAAACCCACTATAAAAAGGAATTTCAACAGCAAAACCAAAAAACAGGGAAATTCTTTACAATTCCTTCAGGGTGTCTGAGGAAACCTGGAAAGACCCTATCTACAATGACAGCTGGATGTGGCATAAGGCTGGACACTTGGGACTGAGAGGATTGGTGAGATTGGGTGAGCAAATGCAGACCCTTTCAAGCAATAATGCATGGCCCCCATTCCATGGGTCCCAACTCTCCAGGTTCAAGGGAATATTACTACAGCTATAACATGTACAGGAAACCTAGAGAATGGACACACTGTGAATACGAAAGGTTTCTAAAACTCAACGAATAGTCCCTCTCCTGGTGCTCCAGTTTGACTTTCCAACTGCCTTACTATCAATCTCCCAACTTGGAGAGACAGGCCCTTTAACCTCCTGGTTTGCACAGGTTCCCAATTTGGCAGAGGATGGAAGGGACGAGGGAGAACCCATGAGAGAGTAGCTGTTAGGCATTTGGACGGGCACATGTCACTCTAATTTCCCGGCAGGAAGAAGAATTAACCAAAGTCTCAGCCACCCACCGGGAACCAGTATAGGACATGATCCAAAATTTTGGACTTGCGTTCAGCTCACAAAAAACGAGTTGAGAAATGGAGCTCAGGGGCACAGCAATTCACAAACTGGCAGAGTGATAAAGGACAACTATCGTCCAAAAATCTGTTGAGGGAAGTCAACGAGGCGGACTTGAAAGCGAGGCAAAATAGCAGGAAACAGATTTCAAGAGGTACCTTGGAATCGCCTGTAAAGCACAGGAAGAGGGGCACAACTTGGACAATGGTGCACTTGGCCAAAAAGGGCGTATGCGTTTTCTCCTGAATATATTCAGGAGAAAACGCATACGCCCTTTTTGGCCAAGCAAGCAAGCGGGCAATGCAAATCTGCACTACAAAGAAGTATCACTTCCCACCGGTCAAAAGGGACATCCACAAAATGTGTAAAAACCAGAAAGGCAAGACAGGCCCTGGAGAACTGGAAGCCTTGTTATGCTGATGGGCGGGATGTAAATTGCCAACTGCCTCACTGGAGGAGTGCATTGTGTTCCCTAAAACAAGTAAACAACAGAGCTACAGAGCCAAGGCCACTTCCAGTCTAGGGAATATACCTTGGGAAAACTGAAAATCAATAAGAAAGAGCCACCTCCAAATTTAGGGCTGCACTGACTACAAGAACCTCAACTTGGGTACACCTTAAATATCCCAGGAAATATAAAAATGGTTCAAAACATTGTGGTAGGGCTTCCCTGGTGGCGCAGTGGTTGAGAGTCCGCCTGCCGATGCAGGGGACACGGGTTCGTGCCCCGATCCCGGAAGATCCCACATGCCGCGGAGCGGCTGGGCCCGCGAGCCATGTCCGCGGAGCCTGTGTGTCCGGAGCCTGTGCTCCGCAACGGGAGAGGCCACAGCAGTGAGAGGCCCGCGTACAGCAAAAAAAAAAAAAAAAAAAAAAAAAAAAAAAACATTGTGGTACTTACGTACGATGGAATATCCCTCAGCCATGAAATCAATGTCATAAGACCAGTAGCAGCAAAGTGTGTGGATTCAGGTACGATGATTCTAAGTGAAATAAGTCACACAGAAAAAGAAACTTATCATAAGATATCACTTATGAAGATCCTGTAAACATGGCTACACGTGAACTGAGTTAGGAAAGAGAACAGAGTCTCACATTTAGAAAACACTCTTATGCCAGCATAAAGGGGAAGGAGAGGTGGGGTGATGCATAAAACCAGAGTTTGATATAAGCACAGGGACCGTTCCAAAAACCAACTTTGGAATTGACAAGACCGACACCTTCCTTAGTGAAAGAGACTCAAAACCCCATATTTCCCACAGAGGAATATATCTGACTAGTAAGAATCTTAAAACCTATGTATGGATATGTCTCCATAAGGGAATCAAGTGTGTCTAGAGTGGCATAAACATGGCAGCGAGAATCAGCTCAAACCCACTATAAAAAGTAATTTCAAAAGCAAAACCAAAAAACAGGGAAATTCTTTACAATTCCTTCAGGGTGTCTGAGGAAACCTGGAAAGACCCTATCTACAATGACAGCTGGATGTGGCATAAGGCTGGACACTTGGGACTGAGAGGATTGGTGAGATTGGGTGAGCGAATGCAGACCCTTTCAAGCAATAATGCATGGCCCCCATTCCATGGGTCCCAACTCTCCAGGTTCAAGGGAATATTACTACAGCTATAACATGTACAGGAAACCTAGAGAATGGACACACTGTGAATACGAAAGGTTTCCAAAACTCAACGAATAGTCCCTCTCCTGGTGCTCCAGTTTGACTTTCCAACTGCCTTACTATCAATCTCCCAACTTGGAGAGACAGGCCCTTTAACCTCCTGGTTTGCACAGGTTCCCAATTTGGCAGAGGATGGAAGGGACGAGGGAGAACCCATGAGAGAGTAGCTGTTAGGCATTTGGACGGGCACATGTCACTCTAATTTCCCGGCAGGAAGAAGAATTAACCAAAGTCTCAGCCACCCACCGGGAACCAGTATAGGACATGATCCAAAATTTTGGACTTGTGTTCAGCTCACAAAAAACGAGTTGAGAAATGGAGCTCAGGGGCACAGCAATTCACAAACTGGCAGAGTGATAAAGGACAACTATCGTCCAAAAATCTGTTGAGGGAAGTCAACGAGGCGGACTTGAAAGCGAGGCAAAATAGCAGGAAACAGATTTCAAGAGGTACCTTGGAATCGCCTGTAAAGCACAGGAAGAGGGGCACAACTTGGACAATGGTGCACTTGGCCAAAAAGGGCGTATGCGTTTTCTCCTGAATATATTCAGGAGAAAACGCATACGCCCTTTTTGGCCAAGCAAGCAAGCGGGCAATGCAAATCTGCACTACAAAAAAGTATCACTTCCCACTGGTCAAAAGGGACATCCACAAAATGTGTAAAAACCAGAAAGGCAAGACAGGACCTGGAGAACTGGAAGCCTTGTTATGCTGATGGGCTGGATGTAAATTGCCAACTGCCTCACTGGAGGAGTGTATTGTGTTCCCTAAAACAAGTAAACAACAGAGCTACAGAGCCAAGGCCACTTCCAGTCTAGGGAATATACCTTGGGAAAACTGAAAATCAATAAGAAAGAGCCACCTCCAAATTTAGGGCTGCACTGGCTACAAGAACCTCAACTTGGGTACACCTTAAATATCCAGGAAATATAAAAATGGTTCAAAACATTGTGGTACTTACGTACGATGGAATATCCCTCAGCCATGAAATCAATGTCATAAGACCAGTAGCAGCAAAGTGAGTGGATTCAGGTACGATGATTCTAAGTGAAATAAGTCACACAGAAAAAGAAACTTATCATAAGATATCACTTATGAAGATCCTGTAAACATGGCTACACGTGAACTGAGTTAGGAAAGAGAACAGAGTCTCACATTTAGAAAACACTCTTATGCCAGCATAAAGGGGAAGGAGAGGTGGGGTGATGCATAAAACCAGAGTTTGATATAAGCACAGGGACCGTTCCAAAAACCAACTTTGGAATAGACAAGACCTACACCTTCCTCAGTGAAAGAGACTCCAAACCCCATATTTCCCACAGAGGAATATATCTGACTAGTAAGAATCTTAAAACCTATGTATTGATATGTCTCCATAAGGGAATTAAGTGTGTCTAGAGTGGCTTAAACATGGCAGCGAGAATAAGCTCAAACCCACTATAAAAAGGAATTTCAACAGCAAAACCAAAAAACAGGGAAATTCTTTACAATTCCTTCAGGGTGTCTGAGGAAACCTGGAAAGACCCTATCTACAATGACAGCTGGATGTGGCATAAGGCTGGACACTTGGGACTGAGAGGATTGGTGAGATTGGGTGAGCAAATGCAGACCCTTTCAAGCAATAATGCATGGCCCCCATTCCATGGGTCCCAACTCTCCAGGTTCAAGGGAATATTACTACAGCTATAACATGTACAGGAAACCTAGAGAATGGACACACTGTGAATACGAAAGGTTTCTAAAACTCAACGAATAGTCCCTCTCCTGGTGCTCCAGTTTGACTTTCCAACTGCCTTACTATCAATCTCCCAACTTGGAGAGACAGGCCCTTTAACCTCCTGGTTTGCACAGGTTCCCAATTTGGCAGAGGATGGAAGGGACGAGGGAGAACCCATGAGAGAGTAGCTGTTAGGCATTTGGACGGGCACATGTCACTCTAATTTCCCGGCAGGAAGAAGAATTAACCAAAGTCTCAGCCACCCACCGGGAACCAGTATAGGACATGATCCAAAATTTTGGACTTGCGTTCAGCTCACAAAAAACGAGTTGAGAAATGGAGCTCAGGGGCACAGCAATTCACAAACTGGCAGAGTGATAAAGGACAACTATCGTCCAAAAATCTGTTGAGGGAAGTCAACGAGGCGGACTTGAAAGCGAGGCAAAATAGCAGGAAACAGATTTCAAGAGGTACCTTGGAATCGCCTGTAAAGCACAGGAAGAGGGGCACAACTTGGACAATGGTGCACTTGGCCAAAAAGGGCGTATGCGTTTTCTCCTGAATATATTCAGGAGAAAACGCATACGCCCTTTTTGGCCAAGCAAGCAAGCGGGCAATGCAAATCTGCACTACAAAGAAGTATCACTTCCCACCGGTCAAAAGGGACATCCACAAAAAGTGTAAAAACCAGAAAGGCAAGACAGGCCCTGGAGAACTGGGAGCCTTGTTATGCTGATGGGCGGGATGTAAACTGCCAACTGCCTCACTGGAGGCGTGCATTGTGTTCCCTAAAACAAGTAAACAACAGAGCTACAGAGCTAAAGCCACTTCCAGTCTAGGGAATATACCTTGGGAAAACTGAAAATCAATAAGAAAGAGCCACCTCCAAATTTAGGGCTGCACTGGCTACAAGAACCTCAACTTGGGTACACCTTAAATATGCCAGGAAATATAAAAATGGTTCAAAACATTGTGGTAATTACGTACGATGGAATATCCCTCAGCCATGAAATCAATGTCATAAGACCAGTAGCAGCAAAGTGAGTGGATTCAGGTACGATGATTCTAATTGAAATAAGTCACACAGAAATAGAAACTTATCATATGATATCACTTATGAAGATCCTGTAAACATGGCTACACGTGAACTGAGTTAGGAAAGAGAACAGAGTCTCACATTTAGAAAACACTCTTATGCCTGCATAAAGGGGATGGAGAGGTGGGGTGATGCATAAAACCAGAGTTTGATATAAGCACAGGGACCGTTCCAAAAACCAACTTTGGAATAGACAAGACCTACACCTTCCTCAGTGAAAGAGACTCAAAACCCCATATTTCCCGCAGAGGAATATATCTGACTAGTAAGAATCTTAAAACCTATGTATTGATATGTCTCCATAAGGGAATCAAGTGTGTCTAGAGTGTCATAAACATGGCAGCGAGAATCAGCTCAAACCCTCTATAAAAAGGAATTTCAAAAGCAAAACCAAAAAACAGGGAAATTCTTTACAATTCCTTCAGGGTGTCTGAGGAAACCTGGAAAGACCCTATCTACAATGACAGCTGGATGTGGCATAAGGCTGGACACTTGGGACTGAGAGGATTGGTGAGATTGGGTGAGCGAATGCAGACCCTTTCAAGCAATAATGCATGGCCCCCATTCCATGGGTCCCAACTCTCCAGGTTCAAGGGAATATTACTACAGCTATAACATGTACAGGAAACCTAGAGAATGGACACACTGTGAATACGAAAGGTTTCTAAAACTCAACGAATAGTCCCTCTCCTGGTGCTCCAGTTTGACTTTCCAACTGCCTTACTATCAATCTCCCAACTTGGAGAGACAGGCCCTTTAACCTCCTGGTTTGCACAGGTTCCCAATTTGGCAGAGGATGGAAGGGACGAGGGAGAACCCATGAGAGAGTAGCTGTTAGGCATTTGTACGGGCACATGTCACTCTAATTTCCCGGCAGGAAGAAGAATTAACCAAAGTCTCAGCCACCCACCGGGAACCAGTATAGGACATGATCCAAAATTTTGGACTTGCGTTCAGCTCACAAAAAACGAGTTGAGAAATGGAGCTCAGGGGCACAGCAATTCACAAACTGGCAGAGTGATAAAGGACAACTATCGTCCAAAAATCTGTTGAGGGAAGTCAACGAGGCGGACTTGAAAGTGAGGCCAAATAGCAGGAAACAGATTTCAAGAGGTACGTTGGAATCGCCTGTAAAGCACAGGAAGAGGGGCACAACTTGGACAATGGTGCACTTGGCCAAAAAGGGCATATGCGTTTTCTCCTGAATATATTCAGGAGAAAATGCATACGCCCTTTGTGGCCAAGCAAGCAAGCGGGCAATGCAAATCTGCACTACAAAGAAGTATCACTTCCCACCGGTCAAAAGGGACATCCACAAAATGTGTAAAAACCAGAAAGGCAAGACAGGCCCTGGAGAACTGGGAGCCTTGTTATGCTGATGGGCGGGATGTAAATAGCCAACTGCCTCACTGGAGGAGTGCATTGTGTTCCCTAAAACAAGTAAACAACAGAGCTACAGAGCCAAGGCCACTTCCAGTCTAGGGAATATACCTTGGGAAAACTGAAAATCAATAAGAAAGAGCCACCTCCAAATTTAGGGCTGCACTGACTACAAGAACCTCAACTTGGGTACACCTTAAATATCCCAGGAAATATAAAAATGGTTCAAAACATTGTGGTACTTACGTACGATGGAATATCCCTCAGCCATGAAATCAATGTCATAAGACCAGTAGCAGCAAAGTGAGTGGATTCAGGTACGATGATTCTAAGTGAAATAAGTCACACAGAAAAAGAAACTTATCATAAGATATCACTTATGAAGATCCTGTAAACATGGCTACACGTGAATTGAGTTAGGAAAGAGAACAGAGTCTCACATTTAGAAAACACTCTTATGCCTGCATAAAGGGGAAGGAGAGGTGGGGTGATGCATAAAACCAGAGTTTGATATAAGCACAGGGACCGTTTCAAAAACCAACTTTGGTATTGACAAGACCGACACCTTCCTTAGTGAAAGAGACTCAAAACCCCATATTTCCCACAGAGGAATATATCTGACTAGTAGGAATCTTAAAACCTATGTATTGATATGTCTCCATAAGGGAATCAAGTGTGTCTAGAGTGGCATAAACATGGCAGCGAGAATCAGCTCAAACCCACTATAAAAAGGAATTTCAAAAGCAAAACCAAAAAACAGGGAAATTCTTTACAATTCCTTCAGGGTGTCTGAGGAAACCTGGAAAGACCCTATCTACAATGACAGCTGGATGTGGCATAAGGCTGGACACTTGGGACTGAGAGGATTGGTGAGATTGGGTGAGCAAATGCAGACCCTTTCAAGCAATAATGCATGGCCCCCATTCCATGGGTCCCAACTCTCCAGGTTCAAGGGAATATTACTACAGCTATAACATGTACAGGAAACCTAGAGAATGGACACACTGTGAATACGAAAGGTTTCTAAAACTCAACGAATAGTCCCTCTCCTGGTGCTCCAGTTTGACTTTCCAACTGCCTTACTATCAATCTCCCAACTTGGAGAGACAGGCCCTTTAACCTCCTGGTTTGCACAGGTTCCCAATTTGGCAGAGGATGGAAGGGACGAGGGAGAACCCATGAGAGAGTAGCTGTTAGGCATTTGGACGGGCACATGTCACTCTAATTTCCCGGCAGGAAGAAGAATTAACCAAAGTCTCAGCCACCCACCGGGAACCAGTATAGGACATGATCCAAAATTTTGGACTTGTGTTCAGCTCACAAAAAACGAGTTGAGAAATGGAGATCAGGGGCACAGCAATTCACAAACTGGCAGAGTGATAAAGGACAACTATCGTCCAAAAATCTGTTGAGGGAAGTCAACGAGGCGGACTTGAAAGCGAGGCAAAATAGCAGGAAACAGATTTCAAGAGGTACGTTGGAATCGCCTGTAAAGCACAGGAAGAGGGGCACAACTTGGACAATGGTGCACTTGGCCAAAAAGGGCGTATGCGTTTTCTCCTGAATATATTCAGGAGAAAACGCATACGCCCTTTTTGGCCAAGCAAGCAAGCGGGCAATGCAAATGTGCACTACAAAGAAGTATCACTTCCCACTGGTCAAAAGGGACATCCACAAAATGTGTAAAAACCAGAAAGGCAAGACAGGCCCTGGAGAACTGGGAGCCTTGTTATGCTGATGGGCGGGATGTAAATTGCCAACTGCCTCACTGGAGGAGTGCATTGTGTTCCCTAAAACAAGTAAACAACAGAGCTACAGAGCCAAGGCCACTTCCAGTCTAGGGAATATACCTTGGGAAAACTGAAAATCAATAAGAAAGAGCCACCTCCAAATTTAGGGCTGCACTGACTACAAGAACCTCAACTTGGGTACACCTTAAATATCCCAGGAAATATAAAAATGGTTCAAAACATTGTGGTACTTACGTACGATGGAATATCCCTCAGCCATGAAATCAATGTCATAAGACCAGTAGCAGCAAAGTGAGTGGATTCAGGTACGATGATTCTAAGTGAAATAAGTCACACAGAAAAAGAAACTTATCATAAGATATCACTTATGAAGATCCTGTAAACATGGCTACACGTGAACTGAGTTAGGAAAGAGAACAGAGTCTCACATTTAGAAAACACTCTTATGCCAGCATAAAGGGGAAGGAGAGGTGGGGTGATGCATAAAACCAGAGTTTGATATAAGCACAGGGACCGTTCCAAAAACCAACTTTGGAATTGACAAGACCGACACCTTCCTTAGTGAAAGAGACTCAAAACCCCATATTTCCCACAGAGGAATATATCTGACTAGTAAGAATCTTAAAACCTATGTATTGATATGTCTCCATAAGGGAATCAAGTGTGTCTAGAGTGGCATAAACATGGCAGCGAGAATCAGCTCAAACCCACTATAAAAAGTAATTTCAAAAGCAAAACCAAAAAACAGGGAAATTCTTTACAATTCCTTCAGGGTGTCTGAGGAAACCTGGAAAGACCCTATCTACAATGACAGCTGGATGTGGCATAAGGCTGGACACTTGGGACTGAGAGGATTGGTGAGATTGGGTGAGCAAATGCAGACCCTTTCAAGCAATAATGCATGGCCCCCATTCCATGGGTCCCAACTCTCCAGGTTCAAGGGAATATTACTACAGCTATAACATGTACAGGAAACCTAGAGAATGGACACACTGTGAATACGAAAGGTTTCTAAAACTCAACGAATAGTCCCTCTCCTGGTGCTCCAGTTTGACTTTCCAACTGCCTTACTATCAATCTCCCAACTTGGAGAGACAGGCCCTTTAACCTCCTGGTTTGCACAGGTTCCCAATTTGGCAGAGGATGGAAGGGACGAGGGAGAACCCATGAGAGAGTAGCTGTTAGGCATTTGTACGGGCACATGTCACTCTAATTTCCCGGCAGGAAGAAGAATTAACCAAAGTCTCAGCCACCCACCGGGAACCAGTATAGGACATGATCCAAAATTTTGGACTTGCGTTCAGCTCACAAAAAACGAGTTGAGAAATGGAGCTCAGGGGCACAGCAATTCACAAACTGGCAGAGTGATAAAGGACAACTATCGTCCAAAAATCTGTTGAGGGAAGTCAACGAGGCGGACTTGAAAGTGAGGCCAAATAGCAGGAAACAGATTTCAAGAGGTACGTTGGAATCGCCTGTAAAGCACAGGAAGAGGGGCACAACTTGGACAATGGTGCACTTGGCCAAAAAGGGCGTATGCGTTTTCTCCTGAATATATTCAGGAGAAAATGCATACGCCCTTTTTGGCCAAGCAAGCAAGCGGGCAATGCAAATCTGCACTACAAAGAAGTATCACTTCCCACCGGTCAAAAGGGACATCCACAAAATGTGTAAAAACCAGAAAGGCAAGACAGGCCCTGGAGAACTGGGAGCCTTGTTATGCTGATGGGCGGGATGTAAATAGCCAACTGCCTCACTGGAGGAGTGCATTGTGTTCCCTAAAACAAGTAAACAACAGAGCTACAGAGCCAAGGCCACTTCCAGTCTAGGGAATATACCTTGGGAAAACTGAAAATCAATAAGAAAGAGCCACCTCCAAATTTAGGGCTGCACTGACTACAAGAACCTCAACTTGGGTACACCTTAAATATCCCAGGAAATATAAAAATGGTTCAAAACATTGTGGTACTTACGTACGATGGAATATCCCTCAGCCATGAAATCAATGTCATAAGACCAGTAGCAGCAAAGTGAGTGGATTCAGGTACGATGATTCTAAGTGAAATAAGTCACACAGAAAAAGAAACTTATCATAAGATATCACTTATGAAGATCCTGTAAACATGGCTACACGTGAATTGAGTTAGGAAAGAGAACAGAGTCTCACATTTAGAAAACACTCTTATGCCTGCATAAAGGGGAAGGAGAGGTGGGGTGATGCATAAAACCAGAGTTTGATATAAGCACAGGGACCGTTTCAAAAACCAACTTTGGTATTGACAAGACCGACACCTTCCTTAGTGAAAGAGACTCAAAACCCCATATTTCCCACAGAGGAATATATCTGACTAGTAGGAATCTTAAAACCTATGTATTGATATGTCTCCATAAGGGAATCAAGTGTGTCTAGAGTGGCATAAACATGGCAGCGAGAATCAGCTCAAACCCACTATAAAAAGGAATTTCAAAAGCAAAACCAAAAAACAGGGAAATTCTTTACAATTCCTTCAGGGTGTCTGAGGAAACCTGGAAAGACCCTATCTACAATGACAGCTGGATGTGGCATAAGGCTGGACACTTGGGACTGAGAGGATTGGTGAGATTGGGTGAGCAAATGCAGACCCTTTCAAGCAATAATGCATGGCCCCCATTCCATGGGTCCCAACTCTCCAGGTTCAAGGGAATATTACTACAGCTATAACATGTACAGGAAACCTAGAGAATGGACACACTGTGAATACGAAAGGTTTCTAAAACTCAACGAATAGTCCCTCTCCTGGTGCTCCAGTTTGACTTTCCAACTGCCTTACTATCAATCTCCCAACTTGGAGAGACAGGCCCTTTAACCTCCTGGTTTGCACAGGTTCCCAATTTGGCAGAGGATGGAAGGGACGAGGGAGAACCCATGAGAGAGTAGCTGTTAGGCATTTGGACGGGCACATGTCACTCTAATTTCCCGGCAGGAAGAAGAATTAACCAAAGTCTCAGCCACCCACCGGGAACCAGTATAGGACATGATCCAAAATTTTGGACTTGTGTTCAGCTCACAAAAAACGAGTTGAGAAATGGAGATCAGGGGCACAGCAATTCACAAACTGGCAGAGTGATAAAGGACAACTATCGTCCAAAAATCTGTTGAGGGAAGTCAACGAGGCGGACTTGAAAGCGAGGCAAAATAGCAGGAAACAGATTTCAAGAGGTACGTTGGAATCGCCTGTAAAGCACAGGAAGAGGGGCACAACTTGGACAATGGTGCACTTGGCCAAAAAGGGCGTATGCGTTTTCTCCTGAATATATTCAGGAGAAAACGCATACGCCCTTTTTGGCCAAGCAAGCAAGCGGGCAATGCAAATGTGCACTACAAAGAAGTATCACTTCCCACTGGTCAAAAGGGACATCCACAAAATGTGTAAAAACCAGAAAGGCAAGACAGGCCCTGGAGAACTGGGAGCCTTGTTATGCTGATGGGCGGGATGTAAATTGCCAACTGCCTCACTGGAGGAGTGCATTGTGTTCCCTAAAACAAGTAAACAACAGAGCTACAGAGCCAAGGCCACTTCCAGTCTAGGGAATATACCTTGGGAAAACTGAAAATCAATAAGAAAGAGCCACCTCCAAATTTAGGGCTGCACTGACTACAAGAACCTCAACTTGGGTACACCTTAAATATCCCAGGAAATATAAAAATGGTTCAAAACATTGTGGTACTTACGTACGATGGAATATCCCTCAGCCATGAAATCAATGTCATAAGACCAGTAGCAGCAAAGTGAGTGGATTCAGGTACGATGATTCTAAGTGAAATAAGTCACACAGAAAAAGAAACTTATCATAAGATATCACTTATGAAGATCCTGTAAACATGGCTACACGTGAACTGAGTTAGGAAAGAGAACAGAGTCTCACATTTAGAAAACACTCTTATGCCAGCATAAAGGGGAAGGAGAGGTGGGGTGATGCATAAAACCAGAGTTTGATATAAGCACAGGGACCGTTCCAAAAACCAACTTTGGAATTGACAAGACCGACACCTTCCTTAGTGAAAGAGACTCAAAACCCCATATTTCCCACAGAGGAATATATCTGACTAGTAAGAATCTTAAAACCTATGTATTGATATGTCTCCATAAGGGAATCAAGTGTGTCTAGAGTGGCATAAACATGGCAGCGAGAATCAGCTCAAACCCACTATAAAAAGTAATTTCAAAAGCAAAACCAAAAAACAGGGAAATTCTTTACAATTCCTTCAGGGTGTCTGAGGAAACCTGGAAAGACCCTATCTACAATGACAGCTGGATGTGGCATAAGGCTGGACACTTGGGACTGAGAGGATTGGTGAGATTGGGTGAGCAAATGCAGACCCTTTCAAGCAATAATGCATGGCCCCCATTCCATGGGTCCCAACTCTCCAGGTTCAAGGGAATATTACTACAGCTATAACATGTACAGGAAACCTAGAGAATGGACACACTGTGAATACGAAAGGTTTCTAAAACTCAACGAATAGTCCCTCTCCTGGTGCTCCAGTTTGACTTTCCAACTGCCTTACTATCAATCTCCCAACTTGGAGAGACAGGCCCTTTAACCTCCTGGTTTGCACAGGTTCCCAATTTGGCAGAGGATGGAAGGGACGAGGGAGAACCCATGAGAGAGTAGCTGTTAGGCATTTGGACGGGCACATGTCACTCTAATTTCCCGGCAGGAAGAAGAATTAACCAAAGTCTCAGCCACCCACCGGGAACCAGTATAGGACATGATCCAAAATTTTGGACTTGCGTTCAGCTCACAAAAAACGAGTTGAGAAATGGAGCTCAGGGGCACAGCAATTCACAAACTGGCAGAGTGATAAAGGACAACTATCGTCCAAAAATCTGTTGAGGGAAGTCAACGAGGCGGACTTGAAAGCGAGGCAAAATAGCAGGAAACAGATTTCAAGAGGTACGTTGGAATCGCCTGTAAAGCACAGGAAGAGGGGCACAACTTGGACAATGGTGCACTTGGCCAAAAAGGGCGTATGCGTTTTCTCCTGAATATATTCAGGAGAAAACGCATACGCCCTTTTTGGCCAAGCAAGCAAGCGGGCAATGCAAATCTGCACTACAAAGAAGTATCACTTCCCACCGGTCAAAAGGGACATCCACAAAAAGTGTAAAAACCAGAAAGGCAAGACAGGCCCTGGAGAACTGGGAGCCTTGTTATGCTGATGGGCAGGATGTAAACTGCCAACTGCCTCACTGGAGGAGTGCATTGTGTTCCCTAAAACAAGTAAACAACAGAGCTACAGAGCCAAAGCCACTTCCAGTCTAGGGAATATACCTTGGGAAAACTGAAAATCAATAAGAAAGAGCCACCTCCAAATTTAGGGCTGCACTGGCTACAAGAACCTCAACTTGGGTACACCTTAAATATCCCAGGAAATATAAAAATGGTTCAAAACATTGTGGTACTTACGTACGATGGAATATCCCTCAGCCATGAAATCAATGTCATAAGACCAGTAGCAGCAAAGTGAGTGGATTCAGGTACGATGATTCTAAGTGAAATAAGTCACACAGAAAAAGAAACTTATCATAAGATATCACTTATGAAGATCCTGTAAACATGGCTACACGTGAACTGAGTTAGGAAAGAGAACAGAGTCTCACATTTAGAAAACACTCTTATGCCAGCATAAAGGGGAAGGAGAGGTGGGGTGATGCATAAAACCAGAGTTTGATATAAGCACAGGGACCGTTCCAAAAACCAACTTTGGAATTGACAAGACCGACACCTTCCTTAGTGAAAGAGACTCAAAACCCCATATTTCCCACAGAGGAATATATCTGACTAGTAGGAATCTTAAAACCTATGTATTGATATGTCTCCATAAGGGAATCAAGTGTGTCTAGAGTGGCATAAACATGGCAGCGAGAATCAGCTCAAACCCACTATAAAAAGGAATTTCAAAAGCAAAACCAAAAAACAGGGAAATTCTTTACAATTCCTTCAGGGTGTCTGAGGAAACCTGGAAAGACCCTATCTACAATGACAGCTGGATGTGGCATAAGGCTGGCCACTTGGGACTGAGAGGATTGGTGAGATTGGGTGAGCAAATGCAGACCCTTTCAAGCAATAATGCATGGCCCCCATTCCATGGGTCCCAACTCTCCAGGTTCAAGGGAATATTACTACAGCTATAACATGTACAGGAAACCTAGAGAATGGACACACTGTGAATACGAAAGGTTTCTAAAACTCAACGAATAGTCCCTCTCCTGGTGCTCCAGTTTGACTTTCCAACTGCCTTACTATCAATCTCCCAACTTGGAGAGACAGGCCCTTTAACCTCCTGGTTTGCACAGGTTCCCAATTTGGCAGAGGATGGAAGGGACGAGGGAGAACCCATGAGAGAGTAGCTGTTAGGCATTTGGACGGGCACATGTCACTCTAATTTCCCGGCAGGAAGAAGAATTAACCAAAGTCTCAGCCACCCACCGGGAACCAGTATAGGACATGATCCAAAATTTTGGACTTGTGTTCAGCTCACAAAAAACGAGTTGAGAAATGGAGATCAGGGGCACAGCAATTCACAAACTGGCAGAGTGATAAAGGACAACTATCGTCCAAAAATCTGTTGAGGGAAGTCAACGAGGCGGACTTGAAAGCGAGGCAAAATAGCAGGAAACAGATTTCAAGAGGTACGTTGGAATCGCCTGTAAAGCACAGGAAGAGGGGCACAACTTGGACAATGGTGCACTTGGCCAAAAAGGGCGTATGCGTTTTCTCCTGAATATATTCAGGAGAAAACGCATACGCCCTTTTTGGCCAAGCAAGCAAGCGGGCAATGCAAATGTGCACTACAAAGAAGTATCACTTCCCACTGGTCAAAAGGGACATCCACAAAATGTGTAAAAACCAGAAAGGCAAGACAGGCCCTGGAGAACTGGGAGCCTTGTTATGCTGATGGGCGGGATGTAAATTGCCAACTGCCTCACTGGAGGAGTGCATTGTGTTCCCTAAAACAAGTAAACAACAGAGCTACAGAGCCAAGGCCACTTCCAGTCTAGGGAATATACCTTGGGAAAACTGAAAATCAATAAGAAAGAGCCACCTCCAAATTTAGGGCTGCACTGACTACAAGAACCTCAACTTGGGTACACCTTAAATATCCCAGGAAATATAAAAATGGTTCAAAACATTGTGGTACTTACGTACGATGGAATATCCATCAGCCATGAAATCAATGTCATAAGACCAGTAGCAGCAAAGTGAGTGGATTCAGGTACGATGATTCTAAGTGAAATAAGTCACACAGAAAAAGAAACTTATCATAAGATATCACTTATGAAGATCCTGTAAACATGGCTACACGTGAACTGAGTTAGGAAAGAGAACAGAGTCTCACATTTAGAAAACACTCTTATGCCAGCATAAAGGGGAAGGAGAGGTGGGGTGATGCATAAAACCAGAGTTTGATATAAGCACAGGGACCGTTCCAAAAACCAACTTTGGAATTGACAAGACCGACACCTTCCTTAGTGAAAGAGACTCAAAACCCCATATTTCCCACAGAGGAATATATCTGACTAGTAAGAATCTTAAAACCTATGTATTGATATGTCTCCATAAGGGAATCAAGTGTGTCTAGAGTGGCATAAACATGGCAGCGAGAATCAGCTCAAACCCACTATAAAAAGTAATTTCAAAAGCAAAACCAAAAAACAGGGAAATTCTTTACAATTCCTTCAGGGTGTCTGAGGAAACCTGGAAAGACCCTATCTACAATGACAGCTGGATGTGGCATAAGGCTGGACACTTGGGACTGAGAGGATTGGTGAGATTGGGTGAGCAAATGCAGACCCTTTCAAGCAATAATGCATGGCCCCCATTCCATGGGTCCCAACTCTCCAGGTTCAAGGGAATATTACTACAGCTATAACATGTACAGGAAACCTAGAGAATGGACACACTGTGAATACGAAAGGTTTCTAAAACTCAACGAATAGTCCCTCTCCTGGTGCTCCAGTTTGACTTTCCAACTGCTTTACTATCAATCTCCCAACTTGGAGAGACAGGCCCTTTAACCTCCTGGTTTGCACAGGTTCCCAATTTGGCAGAGGATGGAAGGGACGAGGGAGAACCCATGAGAGAGTAGCTGTTAGGCATTTGGACGGGCACATGTCACTCTAATTTCCCGGCAGGAAGAAGAATTAACCAAAGTCTCAGCCACCCACCGGGAACCAGTATAGGACATGATCCAAAATTTTGGACTTCCGTTCAGCTCACAAAAAACGAGTTGAGAAATGGAGCTCAGGGGCACAGCAATTCACAAACTGGCAGAGTGATAAAGGACAACTATCGTCCAAAAATCTGTTGAGGGAAGTCAACGAGGCGGACTTGAAAGCGAGGCAAAATAGCAGGAAACAGATTTCAAGAGGTACGTTGGAATCGCCTGTAAAGCACAGGAAGAGGGGCACAACTTGGACAATGGTGCACTTGGCCAAAAAGGGCGTATGCGTTTTCTCCTGAATATATTCAGGAGAAAACGCATACGCCCTTTTTGGCCAAGCAAGCAAGCGGGCAATGCAAATCTGCACTACAAAGAAGTATCACTTCCCACCGGTCAAAAGGGACATCAACAAAAAGTGTAAAAACCAGAAAGGCAAGACAGGCCCTGGAGAACTGGGAGCCTTGTTATGCTGATGGGCAGGATGTAAACTGCCAACTGCCTCACTGGAGGAGTGCATTGTGTTCCCTAAAACAAGTAAACAACAGAGCTACAGAGCCAAAGCCACTTCCAGTCTAGGGAATATACCTTGGGAAAACTGAAAATCAATAAGAAAGAGCCACCTCCAAATTTAGGGCTGCACTGGCTACAAGAACCTCAACTTGGGTACACCTTAAATATCCCAGGAAATATAAAAATGGTTCAAAACATTGTGGTACTTACGTACGATGGAATATCCCTCAGCCATGAAATCAATGTCATAAGACCAGTAGCAGCAAAGTGAGTGGATTCAGGTACGATGATTCTAAGTGAAATAAGTCACACAGAAAAAGAAACTTATCATAAGATATCACTTATGAAGATCCTGTAAACATGGCTACACGTGAACTGAGTTAGGAAAGAGAACAGAGTCTCACATTTAGAAAACACTCTTATGCCTGCATAAAGGAGATGGAGAGGTGGGGTGATGCATAAAACCAGAGTTTGATATAAGCACAGGGACCGTTCCAAAAACCAACTTTGGAATAGACAAGACCTACACCTTCCTCAGTGAAAGAGACTCAAAACCCCATATTTCCCGCAGAGGAATATATCTGACTAGTAAGAATCTTAAAACCTATGTATTGATATGACTCCATAAGGGAATCAAGTGTGTCTAGAGTGGCATAAACATGGCAGCGAGAATCAGCTCAAACCCACTATAAATGGAATTTCAAAAGCAAAACCAAAAAACAGGGAAATTCTTTACAATTCCTTCAGGGTGTCTGAGGAAACCTGGAAAGACCCTATCTACAATGACAGCTGGATGTGGCATAAGGCTGGACACTTGGGACTGAGAGGATTGGTGAGATTGGGTGAGCAAATGCAGACCCTTTCAAGCAATAATGCATGGCCCCCATTCCATGGGTCCCAACTCTCCATGTTCAAGGGAATATTACTACAGCTATAACATGTACAGGAAACCTAGAGAATGGACACACTGTGAATACGAAAGGTTTCTAAAACTCAACGAATAGTCCCTCTCCTGGTGCTCCAGTTTGACTTTCCAACTGCCTTACTATCAATCTCCCAACTTGGAGAGACAGGCCCTTTAACCTCCTGGTTTGCACAGGTTCCCAATTTGCCAGAGGATGGAAGGGACGAGGGAGAACCCATGAGAGAGTAGCTGTTAGGCATTTGGACGGGCACATGTCACTCTAATTTCCCGGCAGGAAGAAGAATTAACCAAAGTCTCAGCCACCCACCGGGAACCAGTATAGGACATGATCCAAAATTTTGGACTTGCGTTCAGCTCCCAAAAAACGAGTTGAGAAATGGAGCTCAGGGGCACAGCAATTCACATACTGGCAGAGTGATAAAGGACAACTATCATCCAAAAATCTGTTGAGGGAAGTCAACGAGGCGGACTTGAAAGTGAGGCAAAATAGCAGGAAACAGATTTCAAGAGGTACGTTGGAATCGCCTGTAAAGCACAGGAAGAGGGGCACAACTTGGACAATGGTGCACTTGGCCAAAAAGGGCGTATGCGTTTTCTCCTGAATATATTCAGGAGAAAACGCATACGCCCTTTTTGGCCAAGCAAGCAAGCGGGCAATGCAAATCTGCACTACAAAGAAGTATCACTTCCCACAGGTCAAAAGGGACATCCACAAAATATGTAAAAACCAGAAAGGCAAGACAGGCCCTGGAGAACTGGGAGCCTTGTTATGCTGATGGGCGGGATGTAAATTGCCAACTGCCTCACTGGAGGAGTGCATTGTGTTCCCTAAAACAAGTAAACAACAGAGCTACAGAGCCAAGGCCACTTCCAGTCTAGGGAATATACCTTGGGAAAACTGAAAATCAATAAGAAAGAGCCACCTCCAAATTTAGGGCTGCACTGACTACAAGAACCTCAACTTGGGTACACCTTAAATATCCCAGGAAATATAAAAATGGTTCAAAACATTGTGGTACTTACGTACGATGGAATATCCCTCAGCCATGAAATCAATGTCATAAGACCAGTAGCAGCAAAGTGAGTGGATTCAGGTACGAAGATTCTAAGTGAAATAAGTCACACAGAAAAAGAAACTTATCATAAGATATCACTTATGAAGATCCTGTAAACATGGCTACACGTGAACTGAGTTAGGAAAGAGAACAGAGTCTCACATTTAGAAAACACTCTTATGCCTGCATAAAGGGGAAGGAGAGGTGGAGTGATGCATAAAACCAGAGTTTGATATAAGCACAGGGACCGTTTCAAAAACCAACTTTGGAATAGACAAGACCTACACCTTCCTCAGTGAAAGAGACTCAAAACCCCATATTTCCCACAGAGGAATATATCTGACTAGTAAGAATCTTAAAACCTATGTATTGATATGTCTCCATAAGGGAATCAAGTGTGTCTAGAGTGGCATAAACATGGCAGCGAGAATAAGCTCAAACCCACTATAAAAAGGAATTTCAAAAGCAAAACCAAAAAACAGGGAAATTCTTTACAATTCCTTCAGGGTGTCTGAGGAAACCTGGAAAGACCCTATCTACAATGAGAGCTGGATGTGGCATAAGGCTGGACACTTGGGACTGAGAGGATTGGTGAGATTGGGTGAGCAAATGCAGACCCTTTCAAGCAATAATGCATGGCCCCCATTCCATGGGTCCCAACTCTCCAGGTTCAAGGGAATATTACTACAGCTATAACATGTACAGGAAACCTAGAGAATGGACACACTGTGAATACGAAAGGTTTCTAAAACTCAACGAATAGTCCCTCTCCTGGTGCTCCAGTTTGACTTTCCAACTGCCTTACTATCAATCTCCCAACTTGGAGAGACAGGCCCTTTAACCTCCTGGTTTGCACAGGTTCCCAATTTGGCAGAGGATGGAAGGGACGAGGGAGAACCCATGAGAGAGTAGCTGTTAGGCATTTGGACGGGCACATGTCACTCTAATTTCCCGGCAGGAAGAAGAATTAACCAAAGTCTCAGCCACCCACCGGGAACCAGTATAGGACATGATCCAAAATTTTGGACTTGCGTTCAGCTCCCAAAAAACGAGTTGAGAAATGGAGCTCAGGGGCACAGCAATTCACAAACTGGCAGAGTGATAAAGGACAACTATCGTCCAAAAATCTGTTGAGGGAAGTCAACGAGGCGGACTTGAAAGTGAGGCAAAATAGCAGGAAACAGATTTCAAGAGGTACCTTGGAATCACCTGTAAAGCACAGGAAGAGGGGCACAACTTGGACAATGGTGCACTTGGCCAAAAAGGGCGTATGCGTTTTCTCCTGAATATATTCAGGAGAAAACGCATACGCCCTTTTTGGCCAAGCAAGCAAGCGGGCAATGCAAATCTGCACTACAAAGAAGTATCACTTCCCACCGGTCAAAAGGGACATCCACAAAATGTGTAAAAACCAGAAAGGCAAGACAGGCCCTGGAGAACTGGGAGCCTTGTTATGCTGATGGGCGGGATGTAAATTGCCAACTGCCTCACTGGAGGAGTGCATTGTGTTCCCTAAAACAAGTAAACAACAGAGCTACAGAGCCAAGGCCACTTCCAGTCTAGGGAATATACCTTGGGAAAACTGAAAATCAATAAGAAAGAGCCACCTCCAAATTTAGGGCTGCACTGACTACAAGAACCTCAACTTGGGTACACCTTAAATATCCCAGGAAATATAAAAATGGTTCAAAACATTGTGGTACTTACGTACGATGGAATATCCCTCAGCCATGAAATCAATGTCATAAGACCAGTAGCAGCAAAGTGAGTGGATTCAGGTACGAAGATTCTAAGTGAAATAAGTCACACAGAAAAAGAAACTTATCATAAGATATCACTTATGAAGATCCTGTAAACATGGCTACACGTGAACTGAGTTAGGAAAGAGAACAGAGTCTCACATTTAGAAAACACTCTTATGCCTGCATAAAGGGGAAGGAGAGGTGGAGTGATGCATAAAACCAGAGTTTGATATAAGCACAGGGACCGTTTCAAAAACCAACTTTGGAATAGACAAGACCTACACCTTCCTCAGTGAAAGAGACTCAAAACCCCATATTTCCCACAGAGGAATATATCTGACTAGTAAGAATCTTAAAACCTATGTATTGATATGTCTCCATAAGGGAATCAAGTGTGTCTAGAGTGGCATAAACATGGCAGCGAGAATAAGCTCAAACCCACTATAAAAAGGAATTTCAAAAGCAAAACCAAAAAACAGGGAAATTCTTTACAATTCCTTCAGGGTGTCTGAGGAAACCTGGAAAGACCCTATCTACAATGACAGCTGGATGTGGCATAAGGCTGGACACTTGGGACTGAGAGGATTGGTGAGATTGGGTGAGCAAATGCAGACCCTTTCAAGCAATAATGCATGGCCCCCATTCCATGGGTCCCAACTCTCCAGGTTCAAGGGAATATTACTACAGCTATAACATGTACAGGAAACCTAGAGAATGGACACACTGTGAATACGAAAGGTTTCTAAAACTCAACGAATAGTCCCTCTCCTGGTGCTCCAGTTTGACTTTCCAACTGCCTTACTATCAATCTCCCAACTTGGAGAGACAGGCCCTTTAACCTCCTGGTTTGCACAGGTTCCCAATTTGGCAGAGGATGGAAGGGACGAGGGAGAACCCATGAGAGAGTAGCTGTTAGGCATTTGGACGGGCACATGTCACTCTAATTTCCCGGCAGGAAGAAGAATTAACCAAAGTCTCAGCCACCCACCGGGAACCAGTATAGGACATGATCCAAAATTTTGGACTTGCGTTCAGCTCCCAAAAAACGAGTTGAGAAATGGAGCTCAGGGGCACAGCAATTCACAAACTGGCAGAGTGATAAAGGACAACTATCGTCCAAAAATCTGTTGAGGGAAGTCAACGAGGCGGACTTGAAAGCGAGGCAAAATAGCAGGAAACAGATTTCAAGAGGTACCTTGGAATCACCTGTAAAGCACAGGAAGAGGGGCACAACTTGGACAATGGTGCACTTGGCCAAAAAGGGCGTATGCGTTTTCTCCTGAATATATTCAGGAGAAAACGCATACGCCCTTTTTGGCCAAGCAAGCAAGCGGGCAATGCAAATCTTCACTACAAAGAAGTATCACTTCCCACCGGTCAAAAGGGACATCCACAAAATGTGTAAAAACCAGAAAGGCAAGACAGGCCCTGGAGAACTGGGAGCCTTGTTATGCTGATGGGCGGGATGTAAATTGCCAACTGCCTCACTGGAGGAGTGCATTGTGTTCCCTAAAACAAGTAAACAACAGAGCTACAGAGCCAAGTCCACTTCCAGTCTAGGGAATATACCTTGGGAAAACTGAAAATCAATAAGAAAGAGCCACCTCCAAATTTAGGGCTGCACTGACTACAAGAACCTCAACTTGGGTACACCTTAAATATCCCAGGAAATATAAAAATGGTTCAAAACATTGTGGTACTTACGTACGATGGAATATCCCTCAGCCATGAAATCAATGTCATAAGACCAGTAGCAGCAAAGTGAGTGGATTCAGGTACGAAGATTCTAAGTGAAATAAGTCACACAGAAAAAGAAACTTATCATAAGATATCACTTATGAAGATCCTGTAAACATGGCTACACGTGAACTGAGTTAGGAAAGAGAACAGAGTCTCACATTTAGAAAACACTCTTATGCCTGCATAAAGGGGAAGGAGAGGTGGGGTGATGCATAAAACCAGAGTTTGATATAAGCACAGGGACCGTTTCAAAAACCAACTTTGGAGTAGACAAGACCTACACCTTCCTCAGTGAAAGAGACTCAAAACCCCATATTTCCCACAGAGGAATATATCTGACTAGTAAGAATCTTAAAACCTATGTATTGATATGTCTCCATAAGGGAATCAAGTGTGTCTAGAGTGGCATAAACATGGCAGCGAGAATCAGCTCAAACCCACTATAAATGGAATTTCAAAAGCAAAACCAAAAAACAGGGAAATTCTTTACAATTCCTTCAGGGTGTCTGAGGAAACCTGGAAAGACCCTATCTACAATGACAGCTGGATGTGGCATAAGGCTGGACACTTGGGACTGAGAGGATTGGTGAGATTGGGTGAGCAAATGCAGACCCTTTCAAGCAATAATGCATGGCCCCCATTCCATGGGTCCCAACTCTCCATGTTCAAGGGAATATTACTACAGCTATAACATGTACAGGAAACCTAGAGAATGGACACACTGTGAATACGAAAGGTTTCTAAAACTCAACGAATAGTCCCTCTCCTGGTGCTCCAGTTTGACTTTCCAACTGCCTTACTATCAATCTCCCAACTTGGAGAGACAAGCCCTTTAACCTCCTGGTTTGCACAGGTTCCCAATTTGGCAGAGGATGGAAGGGACGAGGGAGAACCCATGAGAGAGTAGCTGTTAGGCATTTGGACGGGCACATGTCACTCTAATTTCCCGGCAGGAAGAAGAATTAACCAAAGTCTCAGCCACCCACTGGGAACCAGTATAGGACATGATCCAAAATTTTGGACTTGCGTTCAGCTCACAAAAAACGAGTTGAGAAATGGAGCTCAGGGGCACAGCAATTCACAAACTGGCAGAGTGATAAAGGACAACTATCGTCCAAAAATCTGTTGAGGGAAGTCAACGAGGCGGACTTGAAAGCGAGGCAAAATAGCAGGAAACAGATTTCAAGAGGTACCTTGGAATCACCTGTAAAGCACAGGAAGAGGGGCACAACTTGGACAATGGTGCACTTGGCCAAAAAGGGCGTATGCGTTTTCTCCTGAATATATTCAGGAGAAAACGCATAGGCCCTTTTTGGCCAAGCAAGCAAGCGGGCAATGCAAATCTGCACTACAAAGAAGTATCACTTCCCACCGGTCAAAAGGGACATCCACAAAATGTGTAAAAACCAGAAAGGCAAGACAGGCCCTGGAGAACTGGGAGCCTTGTTATGCTGATGGGCGGGATGTAAATTGCCAACTGCCTCACTGGAGGAGTGCATTGTGTTCCCTAAAACAAGTAAACAACAGAGCTACAGAGCCAAGGCCACTTCCAGTCTAGGGAATATACCTTGGGAAAACTGAAAATCAATAAGAAAGAGCCACCTCCAAATTTAGGGCTGCACTGACTACAAGAACCTCAACTTGGGTACACCTTAAATATCCCAGGAAATATAAAAATGGTTCAAAACATTGTGGTACTTACGTACGATGGAATATCCCTCAGCCATGAAATCAATGTCATAAGACCAGTAGCAGCAAAGTGAGTGGATTCAGGTACGAAGATTCTAAGTGAAATAAGTCACACAGAAAAAGAAACTTATCATAAGATATCACTTATGAAGATCCTGTAAACATGGCTACACGTGAACTGAGTTAGGAAAGAGAACAGAGTCTCACATTTAGAAAACACTCTTATGCCTGCATAAAGGGGAAGGAGAGGTGGGGTGATGCATAAAACCAGAGTTTGATATAAGCACAGGGACCGTTTCAAAAACCAACTTTGGAGTAGACAAGACCTACACCTTCCTCAGTGAAAGAGACTCAAAACCCCATATTTCCCACAGAGGAATATATCTGACTAGTAAGAATCTTAAAACCTATGTATTGATATGTCTCCATAAGGGAATCAAGTGTGTCTAGAGTGGCATAAACATGGCAGCGAGAATCAGCTCAAACCCACTATAAATGGAATTTCAAAAGCAAAACCAAAAAACAGGGAAATTCTTTACAATTCCTTCAGGGTGTCTGAGGAAACCTGGAAAGACCCTATCTACAATGACAGCTGGATGTGGCATAAGGCTGGACACTTGGGACTGAGAGGATTGGTGAGATTGGGTGAGCAAATGCAGACCCTTTCAAGCAATAATGCATGGCCCCCATTCCATGGGTCCCAACTCTCCATGTTCAAGGGAATATTACTACAGCTATAACATGTACAGGAAACCTAGAGAATGGACACACTGTGAATACGAAAGGTTTCTAAAACTCAACGAATAGTCCCTCTCCTGGTGCTCCAGTTTGACTTTCCAACTGCCTTACTATCAATCTCCCAACTTGGAGAGACAAGCCCTTTAACCTCCTGGTTTGCACAGGTTCCCAATTTGGCAGAGGATGGAAGGGACGAGGGAGAACCCATGAGAGAGTAGCTGTTAGGCATTTGGACGGGCACATGTCACTCTAATTTCCCGGCAGGAAGAAGAATTAACCAAAGTCTCAGCCACCCACTGGGAACCAGTATAGGACATGATCCAAAATTTTGGACTTGCGTTCAGCTCACAAAAAACGAGTTGAGAAATGGAGCTCAGGGGCACAGCAATTCACAAACTGGCAGAGTGATAAAGGACAACTATCGTCCAAAAATCTGTTGAGGGAAGTCAACGAGGCGGACTTGAAAGCGAGGCAAAATAGCAGGAAACAGATTTCAAGAGGTACCTTGGAATCACCTGTAAAGCACAGGAAGAGGGGCACAACTTGGACAATGGTGCACTTGGCCAAAAAGGGCGTATGCGTTTTCTCCTGAATATATTCAGGAGAAAACGCATAGGCCCTTTTTGGCCAAGCAAGCAAGCGGGCAATGCAAATCTGCACTACAAAGAAGTATCACTTCCCACCGGTCAAAAGGGACATCCACAAAATGTGTAAAAACCAGAAAGGCAAGACAGGCCCTGGAGAACTGGGAGCCTTGTTATGCTGATGGGCGGGATGTAAATTGCCAACTGCCTCACTGGAGGAGTGCATTGTGTTCCCTAAAACAAGTAAACAACAGAGCTACAGAGCCAAGGCCACTTCCAGTCTAGGGAATATACCTTGGGAAAACTGAAAATCAATAAGAAAGAGCCACCTCCAAATTTAGGGCTGCACTGACTACAAGAACCTCAACTTGGGTACACCTTAAATATCCCAGGAAATATAAAAATGGTTCAAAACATTGTGGTACTTACGTACGATGGAATATCCCTCAGCCATGAAATCAATGTCATAAGACCAGTAGCAGCAAAGTGAGTGGATTCAGGTACGAAGATTCTAAGTGAAATAAGTCACACAGAAAAAGAAACTTATCATAAGATATCACTTATGAAGATCCTGTAAACATGGCTACACGTGAACTGAGTTAGGAAAGAGAACAGAGTCTCACATTTAGAAAACACTCTTATGCCTGCATAAAGGGGAAGGAGAGGTGGGGTGATGCATAAAACCAGAGTTTGATATAAGCACAGGGACCGTTTCAAAAACCAACTTTGGAATAGACAAGACCTACACCTTCCTCAGTGAAAGAGACTCAAAACCCAATATTTCCCACAGAGGAATATATCTGACTAGTAAGAATCTTAAAACCTATGTATTGATATGTCTCCATAAGGGAATCAAGTGTGTCTAGAGTGGCATAAACATGGCAGCGAGAATCAGCTCAAACCCACTATAAAAAGGAATTTCAAAAGCAAAACCAAAAAACAGGGAAATTCTTTACAATTCCTTCAGGGTGTCTGAGGAAACCTGGAAAGACCCTATCTACAATGACAGCTGGATGTGGCATAAGGCTGGACACTTGGGACTGAGAGGATTGGTGAGATTGGGTGAGCAAATGCAGACCCTTTCAAGCAATAATGCATGGCCCCCATTCCATGGGTCCCAACTCTCCAGGTTCAAGGGAATATTACTACAGCTATAACATGTACAGGAAACCTAGAGAATGGACACACTGTGAATACGAAAGGTTTCTAAAACTCAACGAATAGTCCCTCTCCTGGTGCTCCAGTTTGACTTTCCAACTGCCTTACTATCAATCTCCCAACTTGGAGAGACAGGCCCTTTAACCTCCTGGTTTGCACAGGTTCCCAATTTGGAAGAGGATGGAAGGGACGAGGGAGAACCCATGAGAGAGTAGCTGTTAGGCATTTGGACGGGCACATGTCACTCTAATTTCCCGGCAGGAAGAAGAATTAACCAAAGTCTCAGCCACCCACCGGGAACCAGTATAGGACATGATCCAAAATTTTGGACTTGCGTTCAGCTCACAAAAAACGAATTGAGAAATGGAGCTCAGGGGCACAGCAATTCACAAACTGGCAGAGTGATAAAGGACAACTATCGTCCAAAAATCTGTTGAGGGAAGTCAACGAGGCGGACTTGAAAGCAAGGCAAAATAGCAGGAAACAGATTTCAAGAGGTACGTTGGAATCGCCTGTAAAGCACAGGAAGAGGGGCACAACTTGGACAATGGTGCACTTGGCCAAAAAGGGCGTATGCGTTTTCTCCTGAATATATTCAGGAGAAAACGCATACGCCCTTTTTGGCCAAGCAAGCAAGCGGGCAATGCAAATCTTCACTACAAAGAAGTATCACTTCCCACCGGTCAAAAGGGACATCCACAAAATGTGTAAAAACCAGAAAGGCAAGACAGGCCCTGGAGAACTGGGAGCCTTGTTATGCTGATGGGCGGGATGTAAATTGCCAACTGCCTCACTGGAGGAGTGCATTGTGTTCCCTAAAACAAGTAAACAACAGAGCTACAGAGCCAAGGCCACTTCCAGTCTAGGGAATATACCTTGGGAAAACTGAAAATCAATAAGAAAGAGCCACCTCCAAATTTAGGGCTGCACTGACTACAAGAACCTCAACTTGGGTACACCTTAAATATCCCAGGAAATATAAAAATGGTTCAAAACATTGTGGTACTTACGTACGATGGAATATCCCTCAGCCATGAAATCAATGTCCTAAGACCAGTAGCAGCAAAGTGAGTGGATTCAGGTACGAAGATTCTAAGTGAAATAAGTCACACAGAAAAAGAAACTTATCATAAGATATCACTTATGAAGATCCTGTAAACATGGCTACACGTGAACTGAGTTAGGAAAGAGAACAGAGTCTCACATTTAGAAAACACTCTTATGCCTGCATAAAGGGGAAGGAGAGGTGGGGTGATGCATAAAACCAGAGTTTGATATAAGCACAGGGACCGTTTCAAAAACCAACTTTGGAATAGACAAGACCTACACCTTCCTCAGTGAAAGAGACTCAAAACCCCATATTTCCCACAGAGAAATATATCTGACTAGTAAGAATCTTAAAACCTATGTATTGATATGTCTCCATAAGGGAATCAAGTGTGTCTAGAGTGGCATAAACATGGCAGCGAGAATAAGCTCAAACCCACTATAAAAAGGAATTTCAAAAGCAAAACCAAAAAACAGGGAAATTCTTTACAATTCCTTCAGGGTGTCTGAGGAAACCTGGAAAGACCCTATCTACAATGAGAGCTGGATGTGGCATAAGGCTGGACACTTGGGACTGAGAGGATTGGTGAGATTGGGTGAGCAAATGCAGACCCTTTCAAGCAATAATGCATGGCCCCCATTCCATGGGTCCCAACTGTCCAGGTTCAAGGGAATATTACTACAGCTATAACATGTACAGGAAACCTAGAGAATGGACACACTGTGAATACGAAAGGTTTCTAAAACTCAACGAATAGTCCCTCTCCTGGTGCTCCAGTTTGACTTTCCAACTGCCTTACTATCAATCTCCCAACTTGGAGAGACAGGCCCTTTAACCTCCTGGTTTGCACAGGTTCCCAATTTGGCAGAGGATGGAAGGGACGAGGGAGAACCCATGAGAGAGTAGCTGTTAGGCATTAGGACGGGCACATGTCACTCTAATTTCCCGGCAGGAAGAAGAATTAACCAAAGTCTCAGCCACCCACCGGGAACCAGTATAGGACATGATCCAAAATTTTGGACTTGCGTTCAGCTCCCAAAAAACGAGTTGAGAAATGGAGCTCAGGGGCACAGCAATTCACAAACTGGCAGAGTGATAAAGGACAACTATCGTCCAAAAATCTGTTGAGGGAAGTCAACGAGGCGGACTTGAAAGCGAGGCAAAATAGCAGGAAACAGATTTCAAGAGGTACCTTGGAATCACCTGTAAAGCACAGGAAGAGGGGCACAACTTGGACAATGGTGCACTTGGCCAAAAAGGGCGTATGCGTTTTCTCCTGAATATATTCAGGAGAAAACGCATACGCCCTTTTTGGCCAAGCAAGCAAGCGGGCAATGCAAATCTTCACTACAAAGAAGTATCACTTCCCACCGGTCAAAAGGGACATCCACAAAATGTGTAAAAACCAGAAAGGCAAGACAGGCCCTGGAGAACTGGGAGCCTTGTTATGCTGATGGGCGGGATGTAAATTGCCAACTGCCTCACTGGAGGAGTGCATTGTGTTCCCTAAAACAAGTAAACAACAGAGCTACAGAGCCAAGTCCACTTCCAGTCTAGGGAATATACCTTGGGAAAACTGAAAATCAATAAGAAAGAGCCACCTCCAAATTTAGGGCTGCACTGACTACAAGAACCTCAACTTGGGTACACCTTAAATATCCCAGGAAATATAAAAATGGTTCAAAACATTGTGGTACTTACGTACGATGGAATATCCCTCAGCCATGAAATCAATGTCATAAGACCAGTAGCAGCAAAGTGAGTGGATTCAGGTACGAAGATTCTAAGTGAAATAAGTCACACAGAAAAAGAAACTTATCATAAGATATCACTTATGAAGATCCTGTAAACATGGCTACACGTGAACTGAGTTAGGAAAGAGAACAGAGTCTCACATTTAGAAAACACTCTTATGCCTGCATAAAGGGGAAGGAGAGGTGGGGTGATGCATAAAACCAGAGTTTGATATAAGCACAGGGACCGTTTCAAAAACCAACTTTGGAGTAGACAAGACCTACACCTTCCTCAGTGAAAGAGACTCAAAACCCCATATTTCCCACAGAGGAATATATCTGACTAGTAAGAATCTTAAAACCTATGTATTGATATGTCTCCATAAGGGAATCAAGTGTGTCTAGAGTGGCATAAACATGGCAGCGAGAATCAGCTCAAACCCACTATAAATGGAATTTCAAAAGCAAAACCAAAAAACAGGGAAATTCTTTACAATTCCTTCAGGGTGTCTGAGGAAACCTGGAAAGACCCTATCTACAATGACAGCTGGATGTGGCATAAGGCTGGACACTTGGGACTGAGAGGATTGGTGAGATTGGGTGAGCAAATGCAGACCCTTTCAAGCAATAATGCATGGCCCCCATTCCATGGGTCCCAACTCTCCATGTTCAAGGGAATATTACTACAGCTATAACATGTACAGGAAACCTACAGAATGGACACACTGTGAATACGAAAGGTTTCTAAAACTCAACGAATAGTCCCTCTCCTGGTGCTCCAGTTTGACTTTCCAACTGCCTTACTATCAATCTCCCAACTTGGAGAGACAAGCCCTTTAACCTCCTGGTTTGCACAGGTTCCCAATTTGGCAGAGGATGGAAGGGACGAGGGAGAACCCATGAGAGAGTAGCTGTTAGGCATTTGGACGGGCACATGTCACTCTAATTTCCCGGCAGGAAGAAGAATTAACCAAAGTCTCAGCCACCCACTGGGAACCAGTATAGGACATGATCCAAAATTTTGGACTTGCGTTCAGCTCACAAAAAACGAGTTGAGAAATGGAGCTCAGGGGCACAGCAATTCACAAACTGGCAGAGTGATAAAGGACAACTATCGTCCAAAAATCTGTTGAGGGAAGTCAACGAGGCGGACTTGAAAGCGAGGCAAAATAGCAGGAAACAGATTTCAAGAGGTACCTTGGAATCACCTGTAAAGCACAGGAAGAGGGGCACAACTTGGACAATGGTGCACTTGGCCAAAAAGGGCGTATGCGTTTTCTCCTGAATATATTCAGGAGAAAACGCATAGGCCCTTTTTGGCCAAGCAAGCAAGCGGGCAATGCAAATCTGCACTACAAAGAAGTATCACTTCCCACCGGTCAAAAGGGACATCCACAAAATGTGTAAAAACCAGAAAGGCAAGACAGGCCCTGGAGAACTGGGAGCCTTGTTATGCTGATGGGCGGGATGTAAATTGCCAACTGCCTCACTGGAGGAGTGCATTGTGTTCCCTAAAACAAGTAAACAACAGAGCTACAGAGCCAAGGCCACTTCCAGTCTAGGGAATATACCTTGGGAAAACTGAAAATCAATAAGAAAGAGCCACCTCCAAATTTAGGGCTGCACTGACTACAAGAACCTCAAGTTGGGTACACCTTAAATATCCCAGGAAATATAAAAATGGTTCAAAACATTGTGGTACTTACGTACGATGGAATATCCCTCAGCCATGAAATCAATGTCATAAGACCAGTAGCAGCAAAGTGAGTGGATTCAGGTACGAAGATTCTAAGTGAAATAAGTCACACAGAAAAAGAAACTTATCATAAGATATCACTTATGAAGATCCTGTAAACATGGCTACACGTGAACTGAGTTAGGAAAGAGAACAGAGTCTCACATTTAGAAAACACTCTTATGCCTGCATAAAGGGGAAGGAGAGGTGGGGTGATGCATAAAACCAGAGTTTGATATAAGCACAGGGACCGTTTCAAAAACCAACTTTGGAATAGACAAGACCTACACCTTCCTCAGTGAAAGAGACTCAAAACCCCATATTTCCCACAGAGGAATATATCTGACTAGTAAGAATCTTAAAACCTATATATTGATATGTCTCCATAAGGGAATCAAGTGTGTCTAGAGTGGCATAAACATGGCAGCGAGAATAAGCTCAAACCCACTATAAAAAGGAATTTCAAAAGCAAAACCAAAAAACAGGGAAATTCTTTACAATTCCTTCAGGGTGTCTGAGGAAACCTGGAAAGACCCTATCTACAATGACAGCTGGATGTGGCATAAGGCTGGACACTTGGGACTGAGAGGATTGGTGAGATTGGGTGAGCAAATGCAGACCCTTTCAAGCAATAATGCATGGCCCCCATTCCATGGGTCCCAACTCTCCAGGTTCAAGGGAATATTACTACAGCTATAACATGTACAGGAAACCTAGAGAATGGACACACTGTGAATACGAAAGGTTTCTAAAACTCAACGAATAGTCCCTCTCCTGGTGCTCCAGTTTGACTTTCCAACTGCCTTACTATCAATCTCCCAACTTGGAGAGACAGGCCCTTTAACCTCCTGGTTTGCACAGGTTCCCAATTTGGCAGAGGATGGAAGGGACGAGGGAGAACCCATGAGAGAGTAGCTGTTAGGCATTTGGACGGGCACATTTCACTCTAATTTCCCGGCAGGAAGAAGAATTAACCAAAGTCTCAGCCACCCACCGGGAACCAGTATAGGAAATGATCCAAAATTTTGGACTTGCGTTCAGCTCACAAAAAACGAATTGAGAAATGGAGCTCAGGGGCACAGCAATTCACAAACTGGCAGAGTGATAAAGGACAACTATCGTCCAAAAATCTGTTGAGGGAAGTCAACGAGGCGGACTTGAAAGCGAGGCAAAATAGCAGGAAACAGATTTCAAGAGGTACCTTGGAATCACCTGTAAAGCACAGGAAGAGGGGCACAACTTGGACAATGGTGCACTTGGCCAAAAAGGGCGTATGCATTTTCTCCTGAATATATTCAGGAGAAAACGCATACGCCCTTTTTGGCCAAGCAAGCAAGCGGGCAATGCAAAACTTCACTACAAAGAAGTATCACTTCCCACCGGTCAAAAGGGACATCCACAAAATGTGTAAAAACCAGAAAGGCAAGACAGGCCCTGGAGAACTGGGAGCCTTGTTATGCTGATGGGCGGGATGTAAATTGCCAACTGCCTCACTGGAGGAGTGCATTGTGTTCCCTAAAACAAGTAAACAACAGAGCTACAGAGCCAAGGCCACTTCCAGTCTAGGGAATATACCTTGGGAAAACTGAAAATCAATAAGAAAGAGCCACCTCCAAATTTAGGGCTGCACTGACTACAAGAACCTCAACTTGGGTACACCTTAAATATCCCAGGAAATATAAAAATGGTTCAAAACATTGTGGTACTTACGTACGATGGAATATCCCTCAGCCATGAAATCAATGTCATAAGACCAGTAGCAGCAAAGTGAGTGGATTCAGGTACGAAGATTCTAAGTGAAATAAGTCACACAGAAAAAGAAACTTATCATAAAATATCACTTATGAAGATCCTGTAAACATGGCTACACGTGAACTGAGTTAGGAAAGAGAACAGAGTCTCACATTTAGAAAACACTCTTATGCCTGCATAAAGGGGAAGGAGAGGTGGGGTGATGCATAAAACCAGAGTTTGATATAAGCACAGGGACCGTTTCAAACACCAACTTTGGAGTAGACAAGACCTACACCTTCCTCAGTGAAAGAGACTCAAAACCCCATATTTCCCACAGAGGAATATATCTGACTAGTAAGAATCTTAAAACCTATGTATTGATATGTCTCCATAAGGGAATCAAGTGTGTCTAGAGTGGCATAAACATGGCAGCGAGAATCAGCTCAAACCCACTATAAATGGAATTTCAAAAGCAAAACCAAAAAACAGGGAAATTCTTTACAATTCCTTCAGGGTGTCTGAGGAAACCTGGAAAGACCCTATCTACAATGACAGCTGGATGTGGCATAAGGCTGGACACTTGGGACTGAGAGGATTGGTGAGATTGGGTGAGCAAATGCAGACCCTTTCAAGCAATAATGCATGGCCCCCATTCCATGGGTCCCAACTCTCCATGTTCAAGGGAATATTACTACAGCTATAACATGTACAGGAAACCTACAGAATGGACACACTGTGAATACGAAAGGTTTCTAAAACTCAACGAATAGTCCCTCTCCTGGTGCTCCAGTTTGACTTTCCAACTGCCTTACTATCAATCTCCCAACTTGGAGAGACAAGCCCTTTAACCTCCTGGTTTGCACAGGTTCCCAATTTGGCAGAGGATGGAAGGGACGAGGGAGAACCCATGAGAGAGTAGCTGTTAGGCATTTGGACGGGCACATGTCACTCTAATTTCCCGGCAGGAAGAAGAATTAACCAAAGTCTCAGCCACCCACTGGGAACCAGTATAGGACATGATCCAAAATTTTGGACTTGCGTTCAGCTCACAAAAAACGAGTTGAGAAATGGAGCTCAGGGGCACAGCAATTCACAAACTGGCAGAGTGATAAAGGACAACTATCGTCCAAAAATCTGTTGAGGGAAGTCAACGAGGCGGACTTGAAAGCGAGGCAAAATAGCAGGAAACAGATTTCAAGAGGTACCTTGGAATCACCTGTAAAGCACAGGAAGAGGGGCACAACTTGGACAATGGTGCACTTGGCCAAAAAGGGCGTATGCGTTTTCTCCTGAATATATTCAGGAGAAAACGCATAGGCCCTTTTTGGCCAAGCAAGCAAGCGGGCAATGCAAATCTGCACTACAAAGAAGTATCACTTCCCACCGGTCAAAAGGGACATCCACAAAATGTGTAAAAACCAGAAAGGCAAGACAGGCCCTGGAGAACTGGGAGCCTTGTTATGCTGATGGGCGGGATGTAAATTGCCAACTGCCTCACTGGAGGAGTGCATTGTGTTCCCTAAAACAAGTAAACAACAGAGCTACAGAGCCAAGGCCACTTCCAGTCTAGGGAATATACCTTGGGAAAACTGAAAATCAATAAGAAAGAGCCACCTCCAAATTTAGGGCTGCACTGACTACAAGAACCTCAACTTGGGTACACCTTAAATATCCCAGGAAATATAAAAATGGTTCAAAACATTGTGGTACTTACGTACGATGGAATATCCCTCAGCCATGAAATCAATGTCATAAGACCAGTAGCAGCAAAGTGAGTGGATTCAGGTACGAAGATTCTAAGTGAAATAAGTCACACAGAAAAAGAAACTTATCATAAGATATCACTTATGAAGATCCTGTAAACATGGCTACACGTGAACTGAGTTAGGAAAGAGAACAGAGTCTCACATTTAGAAAACACTCTTATGCCTGCATAAAGGGGAAGGAGAGGTGGGGTGATGCATAAAACCAGAGTTTGATATAAGCACAGGGACCGTTTCAAAAACCAACTTTGGAATAGACAAGACCTACACCTTCCTCAGTGAAAGAGACTCAAAACCCCATATTTCCCACAGAGGAATATATCTGACTAGTAAGAATCTTAAAACCTATATATTGATAGGTCTCCATAAGGGAATCAAGTGTGTCTAGAGTGGCATAAACATGGCAGCGAGAATAAGCTCAAACCCACTATAAAAAGGAATTTCAAAAGCAAAACCAAAAAACAGGGAAATTCTTTACAATTCCTTCAGGGTGTCTGAGGAAACCTGGAAAGACCCTATCTACAATGACAGCTGGATGTGGCATAAGGCTGGACACTTGGGACTGAGAGGATTGGTGAGATTGGGTGAGCAAATGCAGACCCTTTCAAGCAATAATGCATGGCCCCCATTCCATGGGTCCCAACTCTCCAGGTTCAAGGGAATATTACTACAGCTATAACATGTACAGGAAACCTAGAGAATGGACACACTGTGAATACGAAAGGTTTCTAAAACTCAACGAATAGTCCCTCTCCTGGTGCTCCAGTTTGACTTTCCAACTGCCTTACTATCAATCTCCCAACTTGGAGAGACAGGCCCTTTAACCTCCTGGTTTGCACAGGTTCCCAATTTGGCAGAGGATGGAAGGGACGAGGGAGAACCCATGAGAGAGTAGCTGTTAGGCATTTGGACGGGCACATTTCACTCTAATTTCCCGGCAGGAAGAAGAATTAACCAAAGTCTCAGCCACCCACCGGGAACCAGTATAGGAAATGATCCAAAATTTTGGACTTGCGTTCAGCTCACAAAAAACGAATTGAGAAATGGAGCTCAGGGGCACAGCAATTCACAAACTGGCAGAGTGATAAAGGACAACTATCGTCCAAAAATCTGTTGAGGGAAGTCAACGAGGCGGACTTGAAAGCGAGGCAAAATAGCAGGAAACAGATTTCAAGAGGTACCTTGGAATCACCTGTAAAGCACAGGAAGAGGGGCACAACTTGGACAATGGTGCACTTGGCCAAAAAGGGCGTATGCATTTTCTCCTGAATATATTCAGGAGAAAACGCATACGCCCTTTTTGGCCAAGCAAGCAAGCGGGCAATGCAAAACTTCACTACAAAGAAGTATCACTTCCCACCGGTCAAAAGGGACATCCACAAAATGTGTAAAAACCAGAAAGGCAAGACAGGCCCTGGAGAACTGGGAGCCTTGTTATGCTGATGGGCGGGATGTAAATTGCCAACTGCCTCACTGGAGGAGTGCATTGTGTTCCCTAAAACAAGTAAACAACAGAGCTACAGAGCCAAGGCCACTTCCAGTCTAGGGAATATACCTTGGGAAAACTGAAAATCAATAAGAAAGAGCCACCTCCAAATTTAGGGCTGCACTGACTACAAGAACCTCAACTTGGGTACACCTTAAATATCCCAGGAAATATAAAAATGGTTCAAAACATTGTGGTACTTACGTACGATGGAATATCCCTCAGCCATGAAATCAATGTCATAAGACCAGTAGCAGCAAAGTGAGTGGATTCAGGTACGAAGATTCTAAGTGAAATAAGTCACACAGAAAAAGAAACTTATCATAAGATATCACTTATGAAGATCCTGTAAACATGGCTACACGTGAACTGAGTTAGGAAAGAGAACAGAGTCTCACATTTAGAAAACACTCTTATGCCTGCATAAAGGGGAAGGAGAGGTGGGGTGATGCATAAAACCAGAGTTTGATATAAGCACAGGGACCGTTTCAAAAACCAACTTTGGAATAGACAAGACCTACACCTTCCTCAGTGAAAGAGACTCAAAACCCCATATTTCCCACAGAGGAATATATCTGACTAGTAAGAATCTTAAAACCTATGTATTGATATGTCTCCATAAGGGAATCAAGTGTGTCTAGAGTGGCATAAACATGGCAGCGAGAATAAGCTCAAACCCACTATAAAAAGGAATTTCAAAAGCAAAACCAAAAAACAGGGAAATTCTTTACAATTCCTTCAGGGTGTCTGAGGAAACCTGGAAAGACCCTATCTACAATGAGAGCTGGATGTGGCATAAGGCTGGACACTTGGGACTGAGAGGATTGGTGAGATTGGGTGAGCAAATGCAGACCCTTTCAAGCAATAATGCATGGCCCCCATTCCATGGGTCCCAACTCTCCAGGTTCAAGGGAATATTACTACAGCTATAACATGTACAGGAAACCTAGAGAATGGACACACTGTGAATACGAAAGGTTTCTAAAACTCAACGAATAGTCCCTCTCCTGGTGCTCCAGTTTGACTTTCCAACTGCCTTACTATCAATCTCCCAACTTGGAGAGACAGGCCCTTTAACCTCCTGGTTTGCACAGGTTCCCAATTTGGCAGAGGATGGAAGGGACGAGGGAGAACCCATGAGAGAGTAGCTGTTAGGCATTTGGACGGGCACATGTCACTCTAATTTCCCGGCAGGAAGAAGAATTAACCAAAGTCTCAGCCACCCACCGGGAACCAGTATAGGACATGATCCAAAATTTTGGACTTGCGTTCAGCTCACAAAAAACGAGTTGAGAAATGGAGCTCAGGGGCACAGCAATTCACAAACTGGCAGAGTGATAAAGGACAACTATCGTCCAAAAATCTGTTGAGGGAAGTCAACGAGGCGGACTTGAAAGCGAGGCAAAATAGCAGGAAACAGATTTCAAGAGGTACCTTGGAATCACCTGTAAAGCACAGGAAGAGGGGCACAACTTGGACAATGGTGCACTTGGCCAAAAAGGGCGTATGCGTTTTCTCCTGAATATATTCAGGAGAAAACGCATACGCCCTTTTTGGCCAAGCAAGCAAGCGGGCAATGCAAATCTTCACTACAAAGTAGTATCACTTCCCACCGGTCAAAAGGGACATCCACAAAATGTGTAAAAACCAGAAAGGCAAGACAGGCCCTGGAGAACTGGGAGCCTTGTTATGCTGATGGGCGGGATGTAAATTGCCAACTGCCTCACTGGAGGAGTGAATTGTGTTCCCTAAAACAAGTAAACAACAGAGCTACAGAGCCAAGGCCACTTCCAGTATAGGGAATATACCTTGGGAAAACTGAAAATCAATAAGAAAGAGCCACCTCCAAATTTAGGGCTGCACTGACTACAAGAACCTCAACTTGGGTACACCTTAAATATCCCAGGAAATATAAAAATGGTTCAAAACATTGTGGTACTTACGTACGATGGAATATCCCTCAGCCATGAAATCAATGTCATAAGACCAGTAGCAGCAAAGTGAGTGGATTCAGGTACGAAGATTCTAAGTGAAATAAGTCACACAGAAAAAGAAACTTATCATAAGATATCACTTATGAAGATCCTGTAAACATGGCTACACGTGAACTGAGTTAGGAAAGAGAACAGAGTCTCACATTTAGAAAACACTCTTATGCCTGCATAAAGGGGAAGGAGAGGTGGGGTGATGCATAAAACCAGAGTTTGATATAAGCACAAGGACCGTTTCAAAAACCAACTTTGGAATAGACAAGACCTACACCTTCCTCAGTGAAAGAGACTCAAAACCCCATATTTCCCACAGAGGAATATATCTGACTAGTAAGAATCTTAAAACCTATGTATTGATATGTCTCCATAAGGGAATCAAGTGTGTCTAGAGTGGCATAAACATGGCAGCTAGAATCAGCTCAAACCCACTATAAAAAGGAATTTCAAAAGCAAAA